>NW_010130975.1:39277-57535 GCF_000699245.1 Pterocles gutturalis
TTTCATTGGTAGATGTATGAAACTTCTAAGGTGGGAGAAATTCAAGGAAGTCCCTTTATCACTGGGTCTGAGAGTTTGGGTACATTTACAGGCATCAGTTTGAGGTCTCTCTAGGGATCTATACCTGCTGGGTACACTGCAGCACACTTGAAGTTTTACGGAAATGAGCCAGGGGCTCCTGAGGTGGAAAAGTAGCACGGAGAGCTCTAGGCAATCCAGCAGACTCCTGGAGTGCACTGAGGATAACCTTTTAAGCCAGGTAATAGACAGCCCTACCAGGGGGAATGCATTACTGGACCTGTTGGTCGCCTGTGACGTCAAGATTAGAGGCAGCCTGGGCTGCAGTGATCACATGCTGGTGGAGTTCACAGTCCTGAGGGCTATGGGTCAGGTAAAGAGTCAAGTCAGTACCCTGAGTTTTAGGAAAGCAAAATGACAGCTGTTCAGGGAGTTAGTCAACAGGACCCCCTGAGAGATGGCTGTGAGGGACAAGGGAGCAGAACAGAGCTGTCAGATCATTGGGGATGCTTTCCATAGAGAGCCAGAACTCTCAATTCCTGTGTGTAAGAAATCAGGAAAGGAAGGCAAGTGACTGGCATGGCTCAGGCGAGACCTGCTGGCCGGACTAAAGGACAAGAAGGAAATGCACAGGCAGTGGAAGCAGGGACGGGTATCCTGGGAAGAGTATAGGGATGCTGCCTGGTTGTGTAGCGATGGGGTCAAGAAGGCCAAGGCACAGATGGAGCTGAACTTGGCAAGAGACATAAAGAATAACAAGAACGGTTTCTGTAGGTATGTCAGCCAGAAAAGGAGGGTCAAAGAATGTGTGTATGTGTCCCAATGAGCAAGACTGGCAAACTGGTAACAACAGATGAGGAGAAGGCTGAGATACTAAAACTTTTTTGCCTCAGTCTTCACTGGCAGCCTCTCTTCCCATGTCTCTCAAGTGGATGGACCACAAGATGGGGACTGGGGGAGCAAAGTCCCTCCCACTGTAAGAGAAGATCAGGTTTATGACCGCCTGAGGAACCTGACCATACATAAGTCTATGGGACCTGATGAGATGCATCTGCATTGGCGGATGCAGTTGCCAAACCACTCTCCATGATATTTGAAAAGTCATGGCAGTCAGGTGAAGACCCTGGTGATTGGAAAAAGGGAAACATTGCACCCATTTTTAAGAAGGGTAGAAAAGAGGACTCTGGGAACTACCCACTTGTCAGCCTCATCTCTGTGCGTGGGAAGATCAAGGAACAGAACCTTCTAGAAGCTACATGAAGGCACATGGAAGACAGGGAGGTGATTCAAGACAGCCAGCATGGCTTCACCAAGGGAAAGTTCTGCCTGACCAACATAGTGGCCTTCTCTGATGGAGTGACTACATCAGTGGACAAGGGAAGAGCTATGGATGTCATCTATCTGGACTTCTGTAAGGCCTTTGACACGATCCTCCGTAACATCCTTCTTTCTAAATTGTAGAGAGATGGATTTGATGGGTGGACTGTTCGGTGGATGAGGAATTGGTTGGATGGTTGCATCCAGAAGATAGCAGTCAACAGCTCACTGTCTGGATGGAGATCAGTGTGGCAAGTGGTGTCCGTCAGGGGTCCATATTGTGACCAGTACTGTTTGATATCTTCAGTGACATAGACAGTGGGATGGAGTGCACCCTCAGCAAGTTCACAGGTGACACCAAGCTGAGTGGTGCGGTTGTCGTGCCTGAGGGATGGGATGCCATTCAGAGGAACCAGGACAAGCTTGAGATGTGGGCCCATGTGAACCTGATGAGGCTCAACAAGGCCAGGTGTAAAGTCCTGCACCTGGGTCAGGGCAAACCCTGGTGTCAGTACAGGCTGGGGATGGAGAGACTGAGAGCAGTCCTGCAGAGGAGTTGCAGGTACTGGTGGATAAAAATCTGGATATGAGCCAGCAATGTGTGCTAGCAGCCCAGAAAGCCAACTCTGTACTGGGTTGCATCAAAAGAAGTGTGGCCAGCAGGTTGAGGGAGGTGATTCTCCCCCTCTGCTCTGCTCTCATGAGGCCCCACCTGGAGTACGGCATCCAGCTCTGGAGTCCTTAGCACAGGAAAGACATGAACCCGTTGGAGCGAGTCCAGAGGAGGGCCACAAAAATGATCAGAGGGCTGGAGCACCTCCCATACGAGGACAGGCTGAGAGAGTTGGGATTGTTCAGCATGGAGAAGAGAAGGTTCCAGGGAGACCTTATAGCAGCCTTCCAGTCCTTAAAGGGGGCTCATAAGAAAGATGGGGATGAACTTTTTAGCAGGGCCTATTGCAATAAGAGGAGGAGTAATGGTTTTAAGCTAAAAGAGTGTACATTTAGACTAGATGCAAGGAAGAAATTATTTACAGTGAGGGTGGTGAAACACTGAACTGATTGCCCAGAGAGGTGGTAGGTGCCTCACCCTAGGAGACATTTCAGGTAAGGTTGGATGGGGCTCTGAGGAACCTGATTGAGCTGAAGATGTCCCTGCTTATTGCAGGGGGTTTGGACTAAATGACCTTTAAAAAGGTTCCTTCCAACCCAAACCATTCTATGGTTCTGTGATTCTACAAAATATGCAACTTAACATGAATAATTCTAATATTGCACTACTTGACTAGGGAGTGTGTATTTATAGTCTATTGAATGATAATGATTTTTGAAGGATGACAAAGACTCACTTAAAAAGATACAGCTGAGGAAGGTGTTCTCTGCTCAGTCACTGCAGATTTGGAGCATCGTTTGTCAATGCTTTTCTTCTGTGCTCATTGACTGTCTAAAACCCGTTTCCTCCTCTTGCATTTTGGCTGCTGTTAGATGCCGCACTGAAGTTGAAAGGCTTTCCTGTTAAGATGAATCAAATCCTCCAGGTTTGACATGGAACAGCAGATACATTTTGTTCACCAGTCTCCTCAAGGAACAGCACCTATATGTGTATTTCATTTTGACCAAAAATAACTAGGATTGCATAATAGTTGTCTGCTTTAGTCTGAAAGTAACTGAGAGAGTGTTGGAGGCAAAGCAGACTACTAGGAAAGAGAGTAACAGAGGCATACAAACTAGGAGAGCAGTTGAGATGCTTGTCTAGTCTAGTGAAAACCTGAGTTTGGGACAGAAAATACTGCATTGATTTTGGGGCTCCTTGAATGATTTCCTTGTATGTGGGAAGACATGAGGAAGAGGAATGACCTACCATACTCAGCCAAAGCAGCAATGTTTCTCTGTTGTAACATGTTTCCTGTGCAAGGGCCCTGGGAGCATCCCTCTCCTGGGGTTTTGGCTGTCAGGGCTGGGGGAGCTCATGCAGCTGGGAGCAACCCCATCCCACCATAATGCTAGGTAGAGGCTCCCAGCGGCGCTATGGAAGGCTGTGGAACGCTGACCTCAGCCGCCCTTAGGAGCTGCTTTTGGTGCAGCCTGGCCCCTACCTGGCTGTGGCCTGCTAATCCGCACCAGAACACCCCACCTGCAGGTGGGCTGACACCCCATCCCCAGGGAGGTGCTCGATGTTTGGGGCTGCCCTGGTGCCCCAGCTTCCCTGGTGCCCCAGCTGCCCTGCTCCTGGCTGGGGTGGTGGGGTGAGCCCTGTCCTGCCACCTTCTCAATGACTCCAAGCCCACAGGGACTCTGGTGGTACCCTGACAGCACGTAACGCTGCCCTTTGGGTGAACATCTCACAAATGTTCTTGGAGTAGAGACTAATGAAAGAGGGGAGAGGTTTGGGGGGTTGTTTTTTCAAGCAAGTAGCTTTCTTCCTTTCTACTCCTCCTATTTCTCCTCCTTCCTCCAAAGAAGAAGAAATAGCTTAGTTGGCCAAAAAGGGATGAGCAAAGGAACGTAGGAAAAAGACAGGGGAAGGAATGTTTTAATTGAGAAAGAGATGGTGGTGGCGGGATGAGCTAAGAAACAGATGTGGCTGGCTTGGCTTCAAGCAAGTTTTATGCATTCAAAATTCTTGGCTACTAGCTAAAATGATGCTGGTTAATTACCTTTAAGTAGATCGGTAGCGAGTAGGAATGGAGAAATCCAACCCTAACCCTTCTCTTCCTAGTAGCTCAAATAGTTTTCCTATCTGTGTGGGGAAGAAACTGCCAGTGTCTCAGGATTTCAGATCATTTATTACTATAACTTTTTTAAATCTTGAATTATGGAGCAAATACAGATACATTGAATCTGCTTTAATCACGTGAGCTTTACAGAAGCAAGCAGAAGTTATATGCAGATTTCTCAAATTCTAATACTTTTTTTTTTTTTTTTGGTCCCCTCTTACAGACATAGGGCTGGGCAGTGACTCTGTATGCACACGTCCTTCATCTCATCGGATAAAATCTTTCGATTCTCTGGGATCCCAGTCTTTACACAGCAGAACTTCAAAACTCTTTCAGGGACAGTATCGGAGTTTGGTAAGTTCTAGAAGAAATGAACATGCTATAGCGTGATAATTTTTTTCTTTTTTTCTTTTGACAAGAATTTATAAGTAAACAATAACGTAGCAAAGTAACTGTTTACTCTCTTTCATCTCTATTTCAAGCTTGTGACATTCTGTTTTTGCAGCTTTTCTTATGATGTTCCAGGATACATGCACCTCTCTGTGAACTTCTCATTGTTTTTTTTTCCTCATGTGTACCACTCCATGTTGTTTGCATATGCAGTATCTTCCTGGACTTGCTTTTTCAAAGGCAAAAATCTCATTTTCTCCATTTCTGTGAGTTTAAGCATAATGATTGAAAGATATTCAAACCTCAGCAAAGGTGATACTTTCAACTTTGGCAGTATTGATAGTTTTTCCTATTTTCTGTTACATTTCAAGGTGAGTCCTTCAACTAGCCTTCAGGTAACTGAGTGGCATAGGGAGTTGTTTTACGGTACAGCTGAAATCACGATGGAGTACTATATTGAAACTAACTGTGATGAAGGGTGCTCATAAGTGTCTAAAGGGTTTGCAAGGAGGATTCCCTACTGTAAACTGCTTTTTCCATGCTTGAAGGAGGCTTTTTTTGAACTACATGACGATTGCTATGTGACACATTAAACACAGGGCTCCGCTTAAGCTTTCTTAGGCGTGGTTTTGTGTGTTTTCTCTGGTAGCAGAGCCCGTGCAAGTTCTTGCTCTAGGCCACCAATTCTAGCTCCCATTCTGCTCTTCACCACCCCCTCAGTTTTGCTGATGCAACTGTTTGTGGGACTAGCTGGATCACTGAGGTAGTCAGAGTTTTAAAAGTATTTCTATCACTTTGGTGATCGGAGCAGCTCTGTAGAAAGTTGCAGAGGGGCAGAGAAGTGCATGAAGGAGGGAAAGACAGCTAGTGGCCAAACCCGGGAAATTCTCAGCTTGGTTTTTGCTCCTCTAGATGATCTGTTTGGAATTGTTCTCGCCAATTTGTACTCAGCTTCCTCTACTAGGGAGGTGTCCTGTCACAGTAAAGGTACTGTACTTGTCACTGTGCAGTGTTGCTGCTTATTTTGTGTCTTTACACCATTTACTAAGGCAGAACTTTTTCTCTTGTTGAGCAGTTGAGGCAGATGAAAACACATGATGTACAGGCAGCAGGCTAAGGCAGAGGCACTTGTTTGAAAATGTGCTGATCTCGTTGCACCCTGTGACTTGCGGTATCTTGGGGCTTTTTCCATGTTTTCTATGTTGTGTTTGCTCTCATTTTCCTACAGTTTCTCAGCCACTAAAAGTCTGATTGTCAAATTGAGTTGTGATAAAATAACATGATTGCTGGGGATATAAACTAAGTTGACATGTTATATGATCCCAGTGATGTTACGCATTGCATCTTTTAATCATCTCAACTTTATAGACAACATGTACGTGAAATTCTGCTACCTGAATAGCTGGCAAGGTTTGCTTACAGACATTTTCACACTAAGTTACTTTTTTAGTTACTGTATTGATCCTTACATGATGCTTATGATAGTGGCAGACATGATTTACTGTCCTCTCCTCTCAGTTCTGGTGCAATGGTTTGTATTTGGTTTATTTAAAGTTGTCCAAGTGTTTAGCTTTTGTTAGCATAAAAGTTTGTCCTAATTCTCATTAAATGCTTGAATGATGCGGATGTCCAAAATTGACATCTGAGAACAAAATGCTGAATTTGAACATCATTGATTTGAAAGACTTCTTAGAAGTAGCTCTTAACATTTAGTTGTTATGATAGAGGAATGATTTACCTTCACATCTGTGATAGGGGATGAGCACATATATATGTATATATACACACACATATATGTATATGGACAGCTGCAAGTCTGACATGCTGCAGACTTACAGCTTTGCTAACCTTGAGGCAAATGATTTGTGGGTACTTCTGCAATTTACCTTGAACAACTGTTTTATAGGTTTTTGGAAGAACACTGTCCTTCTCCGTTGGCAGGCTGTAGAGACTTGCACATTCGGGTGTGGAACCTTCCAACGTGATCTGCTACATGAAAAAAAAAAAAATTGAAGCTGCAAACTCTTTATTTATATCCAGAATTAAATTAAACCCAGCTCAGTTCCATCTTCCTTCCAGCCTGGAAAGTTTTAGAAAAAAACTCTCTAATGTAAAGCTGTTGTTTCTTTGTAATTGTCAATGGCGGTTTCAATTTACACTGTATATTGAAAATAGAATTTTATTTTTTGGGGGGAGTAAGAAGTATTTTCTTTGTGGCTCTGTTGCCCCCTTCTGATTTGAAGAGGTTGTAATAAAACATTATACTCCCTGGACTGATACAAATACATAGATTAAAAATGACAGAAATACAAGAAATGGCAAATCATCCCTTACAAATGCTTAGAGTAAAAACGTGTGGATGAGAGGCTATTTCCATTTTATGGATACTTCTGTTTTGCTCATGAGATAATTGTTTAAATGTCTAATGTGATCTTTTTGTTCTTTGTATTCTCACTTACTAGGACATGACAGATAACAGCAACCATCAGCTGGTGGTGAGAGCAAAATTTAATTTTCAACAGACAAATGAAGATGAACTTTCTTTTTCAAAAGGAGATATTATTCACGTTACAAGAGTGGAAGAAGGAGGCTGGTGGGAAGGAACTCTGAATGGCAAAACAGGGTGGTTTCCAAGTAACTACGTACGAGAAATAAAATCAAACGGTAAGTTTTGAAGGAGAGCGTATTTGCACAAGTTCTTGCTTTGGTAGAGGTTGATAGTTGGTCGATTCATTAAAAATTGTAATACTTTTTGTTTAAGCTTGACTGTACTGAACTTTATTCACAGCAATGGTTGGTGCTCGGGAACTCAAACTCCCCCACCCCAGTTGGCTATGTATAGTGTTCTAGGACTTCTGAATTAACAGTGAACATGCAGAAAATGCCTCCATTCTGTTTGTTTGTCTGCCTGTGTTTCACAGTTGGGCTGCTCTGGCTTCATTGGTCTTAATTCCTAGAACACTGGATTTTGGCTCTGATGCTAACACGCTTTGAATTGGTGATTTGGGTTTAAATAGTGAGAGATTTCTTGCAAATCTTCCTAAAACCAACAACCAAAAACCAAACCAAACTAACTCCCCCCAAACCAACAACAAACTACACCAAAAAATCTCTAACCACATCCCATTACTTAGAAGCAAACAAATGCAGGAAAAAATCCCAAATTCTACCTAAATCTACTAAAAGTTAAAGACAGTTTTTGAAAGATAATGTATTTGTATTTGTGTTTGTGTTTTTTCTTTATTGTTCATGTACCTCCAACTTTTCTTTATACAGGCTTTACTCTTCCACTGAAGTTTTATTTAGAACTTCATACAGTGGAAGTGCCTTCTTTAAATATCATCTTCATGACTGAATATCAGAGCTAATGTTGCTTTTTAATCCACCAGGATGTTGATGTGGGTGACATAATCTCTATGGTCGTTTGGGATTTTTGTTTTTCTTTTCTGTCTTTGCTTGCTTTCAGAAGCTGGGGATAAACCTGGTAGGATAAAACTACCCAGGGACATTCTGAGAGGCTATATCCCTCCTTCCCTTGTCACAGTTCCAATCAAAACACACATCTTTCTGGCTATGCTAAAATCATTGGCATGACTTGTGTTTGTTGGGTAGCCATATAGATGTGTGATTGCAGACTGAAGTTGGGAGGGTAAAACTCCATTTTTAAACTTAGTCTTTCTCCTACAGTTGCATCCTCTTATTGTCTTCCTTGATCTACAGTTCGTTTTTATAGAATGCTAGTCTTAGATCTGTAACTTTGTTTTCATTCTCAACTAGATCCTCTTAGGCATAGTAATGATGTAAGACCTAACTTTAGTTTTCTTCAGAGATCTCTCAGATGTGGCTTATCCTGAAAAACAATTCCTGAAGCCTTTTTTTTTTTTTTTTCCCCTGTCTGTAGTGTTGTAGCACTTTCAGCCATGATGACTATCTTGTCCCATCATTATTTGTTTAAAACATTGCTGCAGAGGTCTTATTCAGATTTCATCAGTTTAGATCTCCTCTGGCTCAGTTAAGCTTCAGAATGGAAATAGCTTTTAACAGTGAACATGTGAGAACCAAAAGTTCCCAGAAATTAAGGTTGTTCTTGTTTTTTAGGAATGCTTTACTTGGGTGAAGTAACTCTAAGTAGGATAGCCAACAAGCTGCGGGGCTGAGATTAGTACCAAGTGCAGATTGCTTCTTGCCAGTCCTTGCAGCCCTGTGCAATTCCGGGGGCTGAGATGAACTGCTTACAGTCACTGGTTGAACTTTCACTTCTCACTTCCAGAAGAGTTTTCTGCTGAGCTCTTTTTTCGCTCTGCTCTATAGGCATGTTCCTTGTGCTTCTAGGGCTTGCAGCCTCTGGCTTCTGCAAGACTTCTTGCATTCTTGGGGTGTTCTCATATATGCTCACTTCCTTCTGTGGACGGACTGTCTGTGCCTGCTTTTCTCTTTCTTGGGCAGTTGAGTTCCATTGATTTTGTTTTCTGTGCACTTACAGACTGTTACGAAGTTAAAATGACTGACCTGTAGTGCTCCAGCTTTCTCCTGTTCTCCCCCTTTTTAAAGACTGGAACTGTTTGGCCTTTTCCACTACTCAATGGAACTTCATTTGTCCTATGGTTTCAAAATGGATGTAGCTAGTTCTCTTACTGTCAAATCGGCACAGCAGGTACTATTTAATTTATAAAAATACTCTTTTTAACCTGCTTTTATGCCTTTAGGTATGTGTTTGAGTTGTCTGAGGCTGACCTTTTTTTATAATGAGGATGGGATGGTGATAAGGAAGCCTGACATATTAAGAGCTTCATGATGACTGTTAATAACTCTTCTTCCCTGTTGAGTTGCAGATGAGTTTTCCCCCTTGATGTATGTGTACTGTGGAGTGTTTTGTTGCTATTACCTGTATGTTGTGTTGTATTTCAGCTGGTGACTTGACTTTTTCTAGTTACTTTTGCTTTTTTGTGTCTTTGAGGTCACTGTAGTATTTGTGATATTTGATTGTGTCAATTTTTATCTCCTTTTCCTGTTCTTCCTTTGAGATGTCCTTAACTTTTAAAGGATTTGTCATTCTGGTGAGCCTTTTTCCCTTACGTTGTCACTAGTAGAAATCCTTTTTTGTACTCACAAGTTTATTGACTTCTTACTTGAAGTTCATTGTTCTCATTTTGCTGCTCTTTCTTTTAATTTTCTTGGTTGTTTACATGAAACTTGTTACAAACATTTCTATTCTCAGCTGATTTCTGCTTTGTGGCTGTTGTTGAAGGTGCTAGAGAGAGGGCTTTTCTAGAATTCTCTTCCCGCCTGTATCAAAGCACATTGCCTCTGCCTCCTGAGGTTGGACTTCCTTTGTTCTGCTGTCCTTGTTGAAACAGGAATGTAGTGGCATTTACCACAAAGCTCTGAAGTTACATGGATGGCTCTTGTGGGTGTTCATGAGGAGTTTCATTTGGGTTATATGTGTGAGTTGTCAATCTCTGTTGCAGTCCTGTGCTCCTGCTCTTTTTTGCTATTTATTAGACTGGTTGACATTTCTTGAGTTGATAGTCTTTCACTGTCCATTTTTCTTCACTTCCCAGCAACTATATATGCCTTTCTTTGAGGTTTTCCTAATTCAGACATGTTTTGAGTGCATTCATGCTTTGAGCATGAGGTTAAAACACAAAAGTGCTTTTTCTCTCTCCTGTTGTATTTTAAAATGAGTTAGTTGAACTTACTCTCTTGCAAGCTCAAATTCAAAAACTGTTTCTGTCAGTGTTATAATGAATTGATTTTAAAAAAGATCAGGATAGGGTTGTTGAAATACTTGCTCTTTATTAAGGTCTCTATGAACAAAGTGTTCATCCTGGACATCTAATCGGTTTTCAAAATTCTCTGTAAAGTGTTCTGTCATTGACAGTATGACTCCATCCTTCTTTCTTCTCTCAAATGTTGCTGAAAATACTGCAACTAGTTAGAAATTCTGTATAGGCAACACTGTTTGTTATAATTTTTGATGATGCATTATTTGGAGAGCTCTTGGGAAATGGTGGGTTTGATTAAATAAATCTCGTCAGTCTGCTGGAAACTGACTTCAGCAAACTGCGTAACAGAAGAAGGAAAACAAATTTGTTATGTATGTGTGGTTTTGTTTTAATTCTCATGAAATTAATAGGCATTAGACATTTAGATAAATGGATTTTTGTTCTAAATTAAAATCCTCTAATGTCAGATAACTGTATATTTGTAGACTTAACTTGTACAGTTGCTCTGAAGTTAGATATTCAAGGAAAGGAAGAAGGAGCTGCTTAGTAATGGGAACTGCCTTTACCCACATTGCTTTCTGAAAGATGTTAGAAGAAAAGTATATTACATATATTGTACAAGCAGAGCATGTTATATGATAAGGTATCTTGGAGTAGCTAAAACACTGTAAAGCTGTGCCCATGTTTACTATGCTGTAGTGTGCTTAGCTATGCCAGAATGATTAGTGTTAGTACAGAGTGCTAATACATATGAGGCAAGCTGTGAATGGTTGTAGGACAGATACTGAGATTATTGAGCAAAGCACAACATTTAGTTTTCTTAGGCTGGACAGTGACTGTATTTTGGGGAAAATAAATGTATTTGACATGGAAAATGTTTTTTATTTTGCTTCTAAGTGTGTGTTTATTCTTTCCTTCCTACTTCCCCCTGACACAAGGGGAAAAGGAGGATTTGTTTGAAATTGTGGTACTTATGATCAAACTGATAAATAGAATAAAAAGATGAAGTAGTATTTTCTTTTCAGGTATGTGCCTACACTGCAAGGATCAAAAAGGTCGTTCATTTCTCTCTCCCTTCCCCCCTTTTTTGTTTAATTTCCTTTTTTAAATCCTGTAACATCTTGCCTTTTTTTTAATGTTCTTTGATCACTAGTCAGGAATGACTTTGAAATGAGAGGACTTTATTTTCATCCTGCTGTACTGTTACACATGACAGAGGGTGAAATATTTATATTGTGTAAACTTGCTAGATATTTGACAGTGTGATCTTATTGAGTTGTGTTTTTTTTTTTCTTACATAAAATGGAGCAGGGAGGGGTGAAGGTGTAGGTGGAGTTTCGTCTCTTCCACTGCTGCTTCTGTCTGACACAGCAGAGAGATTTGGAGACTTAAAAAGAGAATAGGGCTTAGCCAGAATGGGATGTGCTTGCTTACTTTAGCACTAGGTGCTGACAGATGTTAGTCGGATTTTAAAAAAATCACATGGTTACTTGCTGGGTTTATTCAAAGTTTGATCCATTTAGATGGCAGGAGATTATGCAGAAGGAAATGTAGCTTTGAGAAAATGACATTTGGTATGTCACAAACTTTATTCTTATTCTTCACAGAAATTAACATGTCATTAATGTCATAACCTGTCTTCTGTGCTTTCTTGCCAGTTATGTTAGTATCAGGCTCAGTGCAAATTACATTGTTAACGGTTCTTCTGGTTAGATGTTAAAAATAATAATTAAAAAAAAAATGACAGTGTGGGAAAAGGCCAGTGAATAGTGGAAGAGTAGAGTATCTCCTGTTCCCATCCTGTGGTGTTTGAGGGAAGGACAGATACACATCTAGCTTTGTAAAAAGAGAAGGGTGAGGGGGGGAAAACCCAAACACCCCAGCAAGAATGCTAGTTTTCCTCTCCTCAACTGTGTGTGCTTGGAAGGCTTGTTCCCTTGTCAAGTGTTACTCTGCAGGCTTAAATAGAATAAAGTTTGCAGCAAGAGAGTATGACTAGGGAAGAAGAGTTGGTAGTATCAACGTTGTGGTGGAATACATTGCAGTGATGTCTGAACCAGCTTGAGAACTGGCAGCAAGTTTAGGTCTGACCTCCTGGTGCTGGGCTTGAGCCCCTTAGTCTTAAGAGACAGAGCTTGCTTGTAACATGTCATTAATAGGAACCACATAGCGTTTGGTGTCCCACTTGGCCCATTTTTCTTCCTATACTGTAGGATGAAATAGCCCAGATCAGATCTTTGCATTTGGATTATGCACACTGTAGCCTAGCAATAGAAACACCTGATGGTGGTCTTGCAGTAGTACAGTTGAAACGCTCTAGTAAAGTATGTCCTGAAGGACTGCTTTGTGGAATAGCATGAAATAGACTGTTGCATGAAAACAAATATGACGTCAACTGGAGGCATGACCAAAGAGAGATTAGGGAATGTGAGAATGACAAGTTATTTGAAGGCAGGTAAAATAAATAATTGCCTATTAATGAAAACAGAATTAAAACATTGGGAAGGATTGGGTAAATTGTCATTTTGCAGTCAGGTAGATGTTTGTAAGACAGGTTGTGGCATCTTATGTACTGCTTAGGGAAAGGTCACAGAAGCAGCCACTCTAGGTTTTTTTGCTTCTACTGAGAATATTTGCTGGAAGAATAATGTTCAGAAGCCTATGCCAACCTCCCTCTGCACCCAAAGATGGCCTGTTAAGTGAATTCTGTCTGGTTAATCACTAGCCACTAGGCACTTCAAAGCATTACCAAGTGTAGCTGGGTGCCATTGAATGTAATGCTTTGATCAGGAAAGAAACTGGTAGTAGTAACATAACCCTTAGGTTTCAGTCATCAGCTGGATACTGTCTCTTCCAGTACTTGAGCAGATGCTCATTCTCTTTGGATTTGATCATATGCTGTACATGTTTTTGTTGTGTTTTCAGTGTTAATGTAACAGACTTACACTGGGACTGGGAGAAAAATAAGGAGAAGGGAAGAATCTTCCGTATGGGAAAACTTGGTGTCTGGCTCAAGTTGCTCTCTTCCAGTGCTTTGAGAAACAGAGGAGTGGGCATGGTGCTAGGGTTCTGCTAATATTTTCAAAACTTACGGACTTACAGACCAATGGATCTATAAGACCTTTGTATGTGCCCAATATGCTGAATGAGGGTGACACCTGCTTGAAATGTTTAATACATTTTGCTGCATGTTTGCAAAAGTACTCTAATGTTCTCTCATGAAGGATAACAAATAATGCTTATCTTTGTTTATACTAAGAAAGTGATTTCTTATGTGCAAGATCAGGATTTTCTTCTGTGTAATGCATTGTGCAATAACCTAATTGCAACAAGACTGTTTCTTATTTCGCCTTATGAAGCAAGGCAGTGCTTGGAGGCAGAATACCAGAAGTGATAGACAGCTGGCCTGATTTGCTGTGTCTAATTCTGTGTTTCTACAATAGAAAGAGCGTTTGCATTTTAAAAGATGAATGTTGATTATGGCTGTTCAGGCAGGCAAAATGATTTGAATGTGTGATTCTTTTTTGTGTCCTGTTTTTAAATCTGAATTTGATGGTGTCTCTTTAATAGATAACTGAATCAGCTGAACAGCTGGCAATATAAATGACTATATATTTCAGCAAAAATTCTCCCATTTTCTTCATCAGCTTAGGAGAAGAAAAAGTTAGGGGAGGAGGTGTATTTTTACACCCTTTAAGATAACAAAGTAGCTGGAAGAGCCAGACTTCTATGACCAGTCAACTGTCTTCAGGTTAACAAGGGTCAGACATCTGTATTATGATAAAATTCAGTGACAAGTATTTACCTTTTTCTTTAAATAACTCTGATCTCTTCTTTCCTACTTTTTGGGCACATGATTAATAAATGCTTAGGTATTTAGTGAACCTGAAAGTCACTATGAGTCATAGGATAAGTTAAGAGCTTCCACAGAGAATGAAAACAAATTACCAAGTTGGTATAAACTAAATAATTTTCATTATTCAGTACAAAGAAACAAGCTGTAACTGTCCCAAATGAGTAGTGTTATATATAAATATATAAACGAGTAGCTGTATGTACAAGCTGACTTAAGGTGCTTCTTTCACACGGAGTGTTTAATGACAAATCTGCTTGGGTTTATGGTTTTGTTTTAAGGGGACGAAGGGAGTCCTGTCATGTGGAATTACTTGGCTGTATAGCAGAGCACATACATACTGCAGGGCTGGTGTCAGAGAGCATCACTGTTCCCAGCTGAGTAACTGCTGGGCCAATGGTTTTTGTGCTGTCTGTTGGCTTATAGCTGACTTGGGGTGCGGGGGTGGGTGGGGGATATTAACCAAAAGGGTTTTACTGTCATCTCTGAACATGGTAAGGAGAAATGTTTTGCCCATGTTTGGCAGTTTTAAGACCGTAATTTATTTTTGGAATAGCTTCTTTGAGGAGAGTTCCAGTGCAATACAGAGAAAATGCCCTCTAAGATACCACATGCATGCTCTTGGGACCCGAGCTGCTCCTTACGGGCTGATGCCTAAAGCCTTAGCTCCAGCTGGCCTGTCTGGCGCTCCTGGCAGCGAGGACAAAAGCGTGGCCTGTATCTGAAGTCAGTTTGCCTGAGACTGCAACATCTATGAGGGCTGCAGCTGGACAGCCTGCAGAAGTGTTAAATTACCCAGGATACAGTCCAGCAGAGGCTGGTACCTTGTGGGCTTTTCTGTTTCCGGTGGTGTTTCCCTGGCCAGCTTTACTGTCCATGGGAATTTCCCATAGCTGGCCCTCAGCTTGGCTGACTGGGCTTCTCCTGGAAAGGCAAGTCTTTATTTGAGACTTGCGTATTTATTCTTGTTTACCTGACACTGCAGGCCACTTAGACTTAAATTATTCATATAACTTCATTAAAATGCATTTGAAATAGGAGCTTGCTTGTAAAGATAAAACGTTCAATAGGTATGTTTGATGCTTTTTTTGTGGGTGTTTTTTTGTTGTTTGGGTTTTTTTTATTTGGATATAAATTGCTCAAATGCTTATTTGAAGTTAGCATATTAGACAAGCCTGCTTATTTGAAAAAACAAACCAAAATACCATAATGTCCCAATAAATACAGCCTCACAAGTATTCTCAGTTGTGTGCAAAGTCAAGTGTGACAGGTCAAAAAAGAAAGGCTGTAAATCTTGCTTGCTGTTTCTCCAGCATGCAGCATAATGCTTTTGATTTTCTCTCTCCTCATCTTTCCTCCTATGTGATTGACTTAGAGGAATGGTAGAGGTGGGAGGGGAGGCTTTAGGAGTGTTTTTTCTGTGCCTTTCCATTCTGGGAGTCAGCGCTTGGGTAACTCTCAGGACTGTTGTTCTGATCTTGCAGACTTACGTTGTCCTTCCAGGAAGAGCATGTGTTACTGAGGAGTAGATTCGCTATGGGATTATAGGAAAGACTGTATTGTTTTGATGGATTCTGTTCTCAGGTGCATAAGCATTTTCATTTTTTACTTCATTAACAATAAAAGATAATTTGTTTTAAAAGATTATTTTCTGGGATAGGCATCTGGTAAGTCACTTCACTACTTGTATAGTGTTTTGATTCTCTGTTTCAGAAAGACTGAGTGTAATGTCCCAACCCTGGTACATTCAGTCTTTGGTCACTTGCTTTTACCAAGTTCATTAAATTGAAATTATAACAATACTACTTTTTGAAAGTGTGTGTGTTGCTTGGAAATGCCTGTTTGTGTTTTTTTGTTTTGTTGATTATTTTTTTTTAATTGCACTCTGTGATAACATTTTGTTTTTAAAAAATAAATTTGGAAAAGCTAATTTTATTAACTCACTTTCTGGTTCCAGGAAAAAGAAAGGGAGTTTTCCTGTTTGCCTTCACTGAGGCTAGAGTTTCATTCATTGTAAACATATGAACCATTTTGGTTCTTTACCAATAATTTCAAGCACAAGTATGTATGTTTCTCAGTGAAGCACTATTTTCACTGTGTCTTACGATAAATTTTTTAAAGCAGTTTGCTTGACCTCTAGTGTTGAATTGTGAAATTGCACCCCATTGACCCTAAAATATCTTACATTTCAGAAAAACCGGTCTCCCCCAAATCAGGTACATTGAAGAGTCCACCTAAAGGCTTTGATACGTCTGCAATTAACAAAAGCTATTACAATGTGGTGAGTGATCCTTTTTCCTTCATGTGAGCTGTTATGTACAGTAGAACATTACTTAACTAAATGCTCTTATCTGCACAAAAAACGTGGCAGTCTTGTCAGAGCCTTAGTGCCAAAACTAGATAGGGGTTTTAGTGAATTCTCATATAAACAAGATCATTATTAGTTTCATAGAATATCACACATACAGATTCTTAAGCATGATGCAAAATTATAGTCTAAAGTAAGTGAATAGTAGGCATTTATGTAATACATTATGCTCATTTTATTTGCTTTGCTGGTTGATAATTTCCCTTTTCTTCCCCATCCCCCACATATGTAAACAGTCTTCCCCAATCTCTATGAATTAATGAAATTCTGCTGTGTTAAAATGATTAAGAATATTTTTTGTCCATCCTGGTGAACAAGAGATGGAACATTTTGAAAGAATTTGCCTCCTTTATATCCATGCTTATAAATCAACTCAATTACTAACTTTGGGAACGTCTCCCTTACACTTAGGGGTAGGTTTTACAGCAAAAGTGGTATAGCCAGAGTCAGCCTTTAACACACCCCCCAGAAATTCTTAACTGGGTCCTCAGACCTCTTTAGTAGATGCCTGTGAGAAACATACCAAACTCTGTCTTTAGATGTGGTGTTGTAACCATTTTGAGAATCCTTTATTTACTGACAGTAGATACATTGGGAAGCAAAGAGCATCTTCCTGACTTTGGTAACCACTGCTCCCTGCTGGTGTAAAACCAAACTACAACGTTTCCTTCCCTTTTTATTTGAAGCAGCTGTCATTGTTTTTCATTTTAGTTGTCAGTTTCTAGCAGGGATCATAAAGCATTGCTTTATGCTTTCATCTTTTGCGGTTGTGGCATGAATAACACCTACCACCTGGGAGAACAGAGCTGTTTTGCATATAGTCCCCTAATTGAAAACAATAAAGCAACCTCCTGCTCTTCCTCCTGGCTTGCCTGGTGCATCTGTTGGTAGCCATAATTCCATGGGAAAGGGAGGGCTGCTGTTCTTTGCCTATTGTATCCCACAGCTGCTAGTCAGGATGGCAAGTACCTGTGCAGTTCCTTCAAACTGCAGCAACTAATATTCTTGCTGTGGTACATCCAGCAACAAAATATCAGATAGCTTTCCTTTTAATTTTTGCTTTTCACTGGATGTCTTTATAGTAATTTTTTTCCAAAGTTGTTGTAGTGTGTAGTAGAAAATGTCTTCTCTGTTTTGTTTTGATAGAAGTTAACTGAAGTGAATGCAGCAAAGGAGAGGATTTAGTTCCTTCACTAGGCAGAAGACTGCTCTTAAGTTTAATTATGTTTTTGTTGAATTTTTAATCAAAATAAATTGGGAGCTGTCTTGAACACCAGTCTGTTAGGTTTGAGTCGGGTTTAGTTTTATTTGGGGTTTTTTAAGGTTTTGTTTTGTTTCTTGAAGTCAGTGGTAAATACATACCTCATATATAATCTTATTATTTCCCTGATAGATCCTAATATGATGAAAAGTAGGAGTTGCAGCTCTTTAATTTGGGCTTAAGTCAAACTCCAGTTTGTGTCCAAAATTAATTTAAGCTTGTGGTTGCATATTTTACTGTGTAAGAGAAACACAAGACCATTTTTGGGGGTGATAGTGTACTTCAATGAAAGTAATAGAAGGTAAATGTTTGAATTTGCCTAAAACCGTAGTTAAGGCAGCTAAGTTATAAAAGGCCATACAATTTTGAAATATCACCTTTGGCTTGTGTGCTTTTTATAATTGTTCCCTGGATAACCTATTATCATAATCACAGAGACTCAAACTACTGTATAGATCAGGAAACAGATACCCGTAGCCACCTTTTAAAGCAGTTTAATTAAAAGAAAAAAGTGAAACTGGTGACCATCATACCTATTTTTGGAATGAGGTTATTTTTCATTTTGCTGAGGTGCAGCTTTCTTGGTACACGAAACTGATACAACAAGA
>NW_010130976.1:0-19773 GCF_000699245.1 Pterocles gutturalis
CTGCAGGAAATGAAGGTGGCGGGAGGGAAAGGGAGAGGGCTCCTCACACAGCCCTTCACTTAGCGCCGCGGCCCCTGGCGCTGTTTGCTGGATTAAAAAGTGACAGATTCGCTCCGAGAAGAGCAGAGGAAACGTTGTATCTTCTGTACCTAGAAATTAAAGTCCAGCTTGCTATGGAAGGAACAGTTTAAATCCAGAGAAAGCTGTCCAAAGCAATTAGGAACGAACAAAATCTGCATTCAAGAGGAAAAGAGGGGAAAAAAATGGAAAAGTGAATGAGAAAAGCTACGTGATTAAATACGCTGACATACACCAAGTGTAGTGAGAGACAAATGCTGTAACTGGATGACAATGTGTGCCTGAGATGGTATTCGTCCTCACAGATGTGGGGTGACATGTGGACATGTCTTTTAAAAAATACCTAACACTGGGGGAATGGGGATTTGGGATTCAGGGAATTATGTGAGAAATGCTGCCAGGAAAAGATACAGGTAGCAGGTAGTCTGGAAAAAATGAGATTCCCAGGATGGAGACTGAAAGGGATGTCAGAAAGACAGAGGACAAAAGGGATACTGAAAGGGTTAGCTGGGAATCACTGAGAGAGATGAGGAGCCCAGGAAGGGTCCTGGAATCAGATGGACAAAGTGACATTTTAAAAGACATACCATAATGTGAGGGTGACAGAGCACTGGAACAGGCTGCCCAGAGAGGTTGTGGAGTCTCCTTCTCTGGAGACATTCAAAGCCCGCCTGGATGCGTTCCTGTGTGATCTGATCTAGGTGTCCTGCTCCGGCAGGGGGATTGGACTAGATGATCTTTCGAGGTCCCTTCCAATCTCTAACATTCTGTGATTCTGTGATTCTGTGATTCTGTGAGATGCGTTTCAGATTCTGGAAGTTCTCACTGAAGAAGTGCACACGTTCACTGTGTAAACTGACCTTCAGTGCCATTTCAGAGCACCATTCGACTGCATTTGCCTTGACTTCAGCAGTAGCTTCCACCAGCAAGATTTCCAGCCCGCATCAAACCTTCCGCAGATGCCTGCGAGACAGACTGATGGCCTGGTTAAAGCATACGAACGCAGAGGCACAAACAGAAACAAGCCCAGTTTTCCAAGGGCAAACCCAAAGACTGTCTTTGCTATGCCATCGTCCCTTTCTCCCTGGCAATGCCTGTCAACGTCTTCCAACTTTTGCAAAAACAGGCAAAGGTCATGACAGCAATAGCTGACTTTAAACTTCAGTGCAACATGGCAGTGGAAGGGCACTGAAAACCTGTGTTTGTTTTTCACCGACACTTGCACAGCTAAGAGGTGAGAAGCAGGAGAATTTCTGTGCCAGATTAAAAGGAAGAGCCTTCTAGTGGGTGGAAACATCTGCTCACTCTCCTTGGGCTCAGTCCCCTCTCTGTCTCTGCTCCAGGTTCCCTCTCCAGACCCACCTGCAGTCCCAAGAAGTCTCGGCCTGCTTTCAGTTTGTCTGTCCAGTCCTCCCCTATTTTCCTAAGACTGTCACCCTGCGGTGTCCTGTTAACCTCTGTCCACAGCCATTTCCAATTGCTTTGTCCATCTGCTTCCAGGACCCTTGCTGGGCTCCTCATCTCTCTCAGTTATTCCCAGCTAACCCTTTCAATATCCCTTTTGTCCTCTGTCTTTCTGCCATCCCTTTCAGTCTCCATCCCGGGAATCTCTTTTTTTTTTTTCACTGACTACCTGCTACCTGTATCTTTTCCTGGCAGCATTTCTCACATAATTCCCTGAATCCTAAATCCCCATTCCCCCAGTGTTATGTATTTTTTAAAAGACATACCACAAACAACCACAGTAAAACAGATTAGCAGAATGCATCTTTTTCTTCTTAAGTGCTCATGTCTGGTTAAAGAAATAAATAATTGAAAACAGGATTTCCACAGGGCAGTTTCAGCACACATTGCTGCTGATTCCACTTATCACATCAATTTTAAAGCTAGACCTAACCAAATTTAATTTAACAGAAGAAGGCTAAAGCAGCTTCAAATGCTTTGAAGGTAATTTTTCATCAACTTTCACATGAACTTCCATTTAAAAGGTAAAGGCATCCTACCTCTATCCCATATTCTTCACTTAGCTGTGAAAAATAAAAACAAACCTTCATATAAGCACTAGGTTGTTTGACTTTACACTTTAGAATATACAGATTTAATTAGGAAATCCCAGAAATAGCAAATGCATCTTTCCTTGATCAGAAAATATTTTGAACATGTTCTGCTTAGAAGAATACTAATTGAAATTTCTTCAACATCAAATAGTCATTCATTAGCCTTACAGTCAGAAAATCCAGACAGCAATAAGGCATCCTTGGCATATCTTCCAGTTAACAAATGCATTGGCTAAGTACTGAAAGCTAAGCAGCATATAGTTAAACTGAAGTAGGGAATCAATTGGAATTGGTGAAATGGTGGTTACTATATCTAAGTAATGTCTCCAGACCTCATTTTGACACCAGGAGGAAAGTCACCACGAAAATGGAGGTTAAAATGTTACCTCCTTCTGGATGAAGGACACAAGATAGGTTCACGTACTCCAGAAGGACCCTATCAGGAGAACACTAATGCATAAACTGAAGGGCAGAGATCAGGTCTCCAGAGCCCTAAGCTGATCTCTAAGCTCCTTGGGTTACACAGAAAGGTAACTGACTTTGCCGGCATTCCCACATCTCTTTAGTGATCACACAGGTTAGCCTGTCTAGAACAACTTAATGCCTTGAGCCCTTGAACAAAAAACCCTATGTGTGAGGATGAGTCTGAATGGCCCTACATAGTAGTAATTCCTTTATTTTTCTGGGATTCACCATGCTGAGGGCACTTCTCAGGTTGAACATCCTGCTGAGAGGTGGTGTGACTGAGCAAGGGAAGGAAGGATGGAAGGCAAGACAGCCAGTCCAGCAGCCTGCAGGGCAGCACACTTGTTCAGAAACAGGAGATATGGTTTCTAGGCTCTCCTCAGTTTGAGGTGGTTTGAACCCACTACTCCAATTCCCCAAGGCAGCACCCTACCACAAAGCAATTCTGTATGATTCTTGACATCACTCCTGTGGTAGCTGGGTCACAACATACAACAGAGAACAAGATTAATGAACCAGGAGAGACTTAACAGGGAGACACTGATAAGGACTTCCTCTAAGGGTAAACACAGTCTGCAGTTCAGGTTTATGCAATGTCTTTCCAGAACAGGATTAATTAAGTAGATACAGAAGCCCAGAGCTCCCACGTGATTATGGTCGGCAATGACCCAGTCACTCAGGAAGATCAGAAAGGAAATAAAGTGGAAAGTAACAATCCATTTATACAGTGTAACTCTTTACAACTTTGCCTACTAATCAACAAGTTAATCAAATGTGCAGGACTACCTCAAAGGCACTATGCACAGATAGAAATCTCCACAAAAAGGAGGTACTATGCACAGATAGAAATCTCCACAAAAAGGAGGTGCCTTAGTGCCTTCTCCTTCCTTTAAAAAAAGGCTGATTCTTTGAAGTTTAGAAGCCCAAATGAGTAGCATCATTGCAGATATTTAAGTTAGTGACAAGGTTTTCAAAAAATGCTACTGCTCTAATGCATCTTTTTTTTTCATACGTAAAAGATGTCCATTGCTTATTTCCTAAGAATATATGCTTTGTACCTTCAACTCTTGTTAGTGCTGAAAGCAGCCCATCAGCTATTTAAGCTTTGAAGTATGTAGCACAAGCTGGAAACCAACATTCACCATTACCTGCACAAAGCATAAAGGTGAACATCCAGGTGTTTCACACAAAGGGTAGAGGTGGAATGCCCACTGCTTCAGCAAAGCTGCTGGCCCAGAGCTTGCTACTCTGGGAGGTGACTGGGAGGGCTTCTGATCTCTGCTCCAAACCTGGGAGAAAAAAAGAGATTTTCAGCATGGTTGGACAGATGATTGCTGTCTTCACTAGAGGCCTTGGGAAAAGAAAACTAACAGGCACCACCACCATCACCACCACTTCTACTACTAACTACTACCACCACGAGACCTTTTACTCAAGAAAGATTAAGTTTTTTTTTAATTGGCCAACTCCAGGTTGGCAGGTGAGGCCCAAGCAGGGAGAGGCACCTCTCAGGAGCTATGGCTCTTTTAGCATCCCTTTCAATTTGGTGCTAAGCAGAGCCTCCAGTTGAGTGCAGACCCATTCAGATCCTTCTCCTGCCTGTTTATCACTGCTGTCATATGCATAGAGCAGTTCACCAGAGAAATGATCTCATTATACTATATAATCAGTCACCACATTCAAATTAAAACTCAAGACACTAATGGCATTACCAGCTTTGGAAGTGAGGGGAAATGGCCAGACTTTGCCTGACTATTCCCTCTAAGACACCTGCTGCACTCAACAGAAACAGGCAACTTCTTGTTTTAAACCCATGAGACCTGCTCCTGATGAAGAAACAACTGACAGACACGAGGTTCCTGACCTACCTGTGGCAATCTGGTGCCTGAAAGCGGTGGGGGGTTAACCTCTCCGCACATCCACCCTGCATGTGGTGTGGGAGAAGTGTCTCTCTCAAAATTTTGCTGTCCTGCCCAGGGACAGCGGGTCCAGCAGCTTGTTTCTGCCTGAGGCCAGCAGATATAATAATAGAATCATGGATTCACAGAATGGTTTGGGTTGGGAGGGACCTTCAAAGATCATCTAGTTCCAACCCCCTGCCATGGGCAGGGACACCTCCCACTAGCCCAGGTTGCTCAAAGCCTCATCCAGCCTGGCCTTGAACACCTCCAGGGATGGGGGCATCCACGGCTTCTGCCTCACCACCCTCACAGTAAAACATTTCTTCCTAATATCTGCTCTAAATCTGCCCTCTTTCAGTTTATAATGCTGAATACCGAGGGAGACAGTTTACCTCATGTGCAAGAGCGTCTATGTGACTGAAAAGCCATATTTATGTAAAACTGAAAAAAAAAAAAGTGTCAACAAGTGCTTCTTACATTATCACTGCCTCCTGTTTTTCCTCCGCATGGTGTCTGACACATTCCTTCAGGGAAATTAAAAGTTAAACACTTTTTCCTCAGCCCACTTAGGCGCTGTAAAAAATCATTCTGATATTAAAAGTGTGGCGTACTCCCAGGGAGAGCAGAGCCGTGGCAGAGAGAGATCAAACCGTTTCGACCTGAGGAGAGTAACGGCCACTTGCACCAGCTCTGCCGAAGGCGAACCTGAGCCCCGCGGAGACACCAGCGAGCGGGCAGCGAACTACACCTCCCGTCAGGCCCCGCTGCCGGGCGGCCCGCAGCCCTCGGAGCCGTGACCGCCCTCACAGCCGCGGTGCACCCTGGGAGTTGCAGTCCGCTCGCCGCGGCTCCTCACGAAGTTCCTGAGGGGGCTGCCGCCGGGCCCGGGTGGAGAGGCACCGCCTGGCCGTTCGAGGAGAGGGATGAGAGCGTTCCAGACATCAGACATGACTGGTGCCCAGGGGAAGCTGTGCTTTCAGCTAAACGAAGTGGGTGGCACCAGGGGGTCTTGGTGAGGCTGTAACCAGGTAAAACTGTGTGGTTTCAGTATGGGCCAGTGCATAACTCATCACAGCTGCTTGGGAAGGAGGAAAAGGCTGATGAGAAAGGGACAGGAGGGGGAAAAAGGGCAGCTTTTCCAGAGCCTGAAGGAATCAGTGGATAAAAAGAGGCAGGATGTTGTCCTCCTGCTTGTAGTAAAAGAGTGACAGGTAGGCACGCTGCAGTAGTCCCAAGAACAAGGCTGGTAGCTCCTCTGAAAAAGGACAGTGGCAGTAATCCACCAAAGGTGCCAAGAGCGTAAATCACTGAGCTCTGGGGCTTGACACCCCTTCCTCCGATTATTTAACACAAGGGCATAACTCAGATGATACCCTAACTCTTGAGTATCTTTGTGCAGTGATCGTAGCCAGAACGCATTGTAAGCTTAAAGTTGTGGGTACAAATTGGTCAGTTCAGATCACAGGAGTACAAATGTCGCTACCCTCCGGTACTGCACGATGATATAGAGTCTCAGTCTGATTTCTGCCTAGAAGAAGCCCAGATGGGCTTAAGAAAGAGATGATTCCAGTGTTGCCAGCAGTTCTGCCTTTCATAAATCACAGGGCTTGCATTGCCACACAAATGAAAATTAAGCTGAGCCTGACAGGTTGCCATCTTCTTTCTTGGGCAGGTGTGTAGTAAAGGTATTTTTGTGTTTTTTCCACATACCATCTTTGTCTTAAGGATCACAGGTGGAGCAGCCTTGCTTTGAGCATCCTGGGGGGGACTACTGAAAGGAAGATAGCGTGGCTGGATGTTGGAAGTAGGAGTGCCATCCCCTGTACTCTGTTTTCCTCTGTAATTTTGGAGCAAGCGGCATAGGAAGGAAGCAGTGAGAGGGAAGGCAAGGAGGAGAGCTTATTTCTTGCTTAAGGCCCTTAGACATCTCTTACAGATGTGTGTATGCGGTGAAACGGACCACACTTTCTGCAGTACCCAGGTGAGTAAAGGACCTGTGCTTTTGAAATGCTCAGGCATGGTTGATAATCATTGGAGAGCTATAACTTGGCAGAACAGATTTTGTGTGTGTGTCCTTTGTGTGCATCGTCTGGATTTCCATCAGAGTTCATACAGCAGACACTGCTCTGCAGGGGACTTGTGCAGTGCCCCTGGGCTGGGAGTCTTGTGGGCTCACAGCTGAATTTCATGTCTTATTTCCACCAAAAAAATGACTTGCAATAAAACTCATTGTCTTGAATAATAATGTTAACCTCTTCCTACCCTTTGTTCTGTTTCATTGAATGAGATTTTGGTCACATACTTGAAAAATAAACCCTCCCTTTCACGAAGTATGGCATTCACCCAGTTGTTCTCTAGAGCAGGAGATGTAGAAGTGGTTTGCCTGTCCCTTTTTAATGTTTTAATACATTTTGGCCTCATTTGGAAATGCTAATGATGGGTTTGCCGTAAGTTCTTTCAAAATGACTGTCGTCAAAGGAAGTCTTTTGGGGTGAGAGGAGTCCTCTGCTCAATGGACAGTCTTACGGGCCAGAACTGCGCAGTGCACAAGCTGAGCTCCAGCCGAGGGACAGCAACTTTTGGTTCTCCTTCACGTATCACCCTCCCTGGGGCTGTCCAAACCAGCCAGTTCAAGGTAAAGCCTGACGTGGGCTCCTTACCGGGGCTACAGGCACAGAAAGCTGCAACCCCTCTTCTGCCACATGGCTGGGGGTGACAGCAGAGTGAAATGTTTCTATTTATCACCATTGACTAACCATGAGATTTTAGTATAGGCATATATTTTGTAGTATTTGCATTATAATTATACTTAAATAAATCAATTTTCAAATTTTGGGTTGATATCCATCTTTTCTTGACAGGAAATAAAATACTGAGTGAGGAGAGTGTAAGCTTTGGAGAGGTGAGAAAGAACAGCTCAGGACACAGAGATGGAGATTCCATATCAGTTTATGGGGCACTTCTCTCCCAGGTTGGTGCAATAATTGTTAAACTGCAGCCATGTTCTTTTGGCCGAGGGAAGCTCCTGTGCTTCATTGCTCGTCCTCTCCTGGGTGTCAGAGCACAGGCTGTCTGGGCTAGATGGAAACAAACCATTTCCCACTTTGTCTGGGAACAGTGTTCTGCACTTTCTATAGAAGCCATTCTTTTAAATCTTGTTCTGCTGTTTCTTCTGGTGTTTACACAGGTATTTTCATTCATGCTTTGATCTTAATCATACCTGCTTTAGTATTTCTGTTACAAATCTCTATAAAACTTCCCCTTTTTTACTGTGCCAGTGTGCTGCTCTGGGCTCTGAAATCTGTGATTAATCAGAAATGTGGCTCATGGTGGAGGCCTACCAGTGGGGAAGCTCCCAGGATTCCTTTTTTTGCCCACTTTGCAGTAGAAGAGTTGTTAGTAAAGGGTGGTGCTGCCTTTCCAGATGCTAAGAACTTTAACAAAGAGAAAATAAAGACCCTGGTGCCTGCTACCAGATGGAGTAACCAAATTTGTATGGGCATAATGGAATAAGTATTTCTGTCTGATTCACCTCTTGGATTTAGCAAGAAGCCCAGGTGTGAAAAGTGTTGAGGCAGTAGTGCAGAACTGCCAGAGTCCCAGGCCTCATTCTGGATGTGAACCTTTGCAAGTGAGTTCTCCACTTGGCAGGTGCTTTTCCAGCTGGCCCTGATGAACTGGAGTGAAATAAAGTGTTTTAAAGCTTGAGATGTTGCAAATTAGTAGAGGGTGGCCAAGCTCTGCAGTGCAGTCACTGAGGCACAACGAGAAATCTGCTAATTAGGCAAGAGCTCATCTCACATTGCCAATTTGCTACGGACCTCTGAGATTACACCATGTCTACAAGGCATAGGGCAACCACATCTTGCAGGCCTGAGCTCAGCAAGGCTCTCATGCACTCTTGCTGAGGCGTGAGGGTTTGGTGTTTTTTTTTTTTAATTTAAACTTAATTCTTTAGTATTTGCTTAAAAATTATTGAGCTTTCTGTGCAAGGACGACAGCAGAGCTATTGCTGCTCCCTTTCCCAAAAGCTTCTCTCAGCCTGGCTATGATGTTGCCCTAAAATGTATTTGTGACACTTTGATATGCACTTGAGCCCCTACTAAGATCGGTAGCTTGGTGCCATTTAGGTCAAAGAAGTTCATATGGAGCAAGCGTGTTCCCTGTGTGCAATAAGTGCAGGTATTTCCCGTTCAATATTAACAGCTGGTGGCACAACACAGGGAAACAGTTATGTGTAGAGAACCTCTAAGAAGGTAGCTGTTCCTGGTGAGGGAAATGCATGAATAAGAGGAAAAAAATCACAGCAAGTTGAGTCCAAACTGATACAAAACTTCACCTATGGTGGGTGGCATGCCAGAATACATATTGGGATCTCACCTGAACACGCAGACCAGCAGCATCTACAGGTATCTGAATGCAGGTTCAGTGAGGTGTGGATGCTGGATGAGCAAAAACTGTGAACAGTGACTTTTTTTCCTGAATAAAGAGTAATTTTCTTGTACTACGAGCCTGGTCTATTCAAATTAGTCACAGCTGCAAAAGCAGCAATAGCCTGTAAAAGGCCGGTGGTGTAGGTTTTTTTTTTGTTGTTCTCCTTTCCTTCTTCTCTAAATGCCTCTTTATCTTGGTTTGCTAGTGTATTTTTCTGCTGTCTCTCTAGTCTCCACACCATTAATGGGTTCATGAGCCTATGTCACGTCCCTCTTCACTTGCATCTTTCTCAGCCTGAGGAGTTCTAGCCTATGTAGTAATTTATTGTGCAGAAGTTGTTCCATATTTCTGATTGTTCTTGTCATTTCTTGGTCACAAGGAAGTTGCAGCTTTGCATCTACTTTTCCAGGGAGAGAGATTTTGTCCCCTCTGCTGCTGTACAAACGGTGAAGGAACTGGAGAAAATTTCTTCTTGATGTTCACAGTGTTTCAGGCAGCTGCAGCTGCCCGAGTACGTATCTACCAGATCTAGGCTGAGGAAGCTTCCCCTGGTTCATTTCCCTCCAATTCACAGAAGGGGGGCAGCCAGCCCTAGATCCAGTTGTAGCAGACAGCCACTAGCCAGATCTGCCCACAGGTGGGTGCCTCTCCCATTTTGGGAAGGTGGTAAAGATCTCTTTGTTGGCTATGAGACATGAGATGATATTGAAGAATTGACTCTTGAGCTGTTCCACTGACATAACAGGCGTGGGATGTTTCAAGAATTGATTCCTCTCTGTAGCTGAGGTATCTCAGAGCTCGGCTTCTTGAGAGCTTGGATGAGGCTGCGTAGAAACACTCAGGTACTGGAAGGTAACAGTGCTGAGGGCATTTGGGGTAATGGAAATACGTGGGAGGAAGGCTATGGTTATGTAACAGCGAAGAAGGAGCTGCCTCATGGGACTGATGAGGAACAAGGCTAAATGGAGCACACAGGAATGCGATGTTGAGTGGTTCAGGGTCATTGCCTCTAAGGTCATTTCAGAAAGAGATTTTAATAATCTTTCTGCTGGGCAGTGGCCTGTAGTTGTTGTGTTGCTGCTTTCTCAATGCTGTTGACCAGGTGGTATTAATCTTCACCCTTTAGGAGACAGTGAACATTTTGTTTACAGAAATAGTGATCAGGAAAAATTACCAAATAAAGCTGCAGAGGTTGAATATTTACTTGGAGACTGGAAAAAAGAGCTAAAGTACCAGACTTAACTGCAAACTAGCTATGCTCGTTTGGGTCTGTTCAAATAACTGTGTAAAGCAATCAAAATCCAGAGACAGTGAACACAGGTGCAGTTGGTGGCACTGTTTTATATGAAAAGATTTAATTTACATTATAATTTGCCATTATTATAACCTTTCCTTGGCTGCTTCTCAACCTTTCCAAACTTTAACTCGTAGGTAGGACTAAAGCTCTTTTCACTAAGTGCCTGCCTTAGGTTATATATATATATATATACACCTGTAAAAGTTTCAGCCAGAATTTTTCAATTGTTTCCAAGGCATGGGTCAAAAAACACATTGTTTTGCTCAAGCTAAAACAAAAAATAAAATTGGATGACCTGTTCTGTTAAAAGCCTTAATTCTCTCATGTTGTAAAGGAGGGACTTACAATTTGGTGGCAGGTAGCCTTGAGTCAGAAATGATTCAGTGAAAATAAGTTCCCCTCTATCTATGTATGAAATATTTGAAGAATCCCAGTCTGTACATGTTCAGGAGAAATTTAGATATCAACACAGACTCTGTCCATGCTGAACAGGTCTCACCAGGGGCTGCAGAAGTTCCTCTGTAGCTGTCTCGAGGTTGAGCACCAAGACAAGGAGGGAGTACTGAGGCCTTCTCAACAACCTGAAGGAAGTACCTAAATTAAAAACATGGTTTCCTTTTGTTTTTTCTAGATAGCGACTCCTCTGAAACATAAATTGTCCTCTGGAAGATAATCTTTGTTGCCAGTAACTACAGAAGACGTCTTGGCCATGTGGCCTTCTAACTGAAGAGCCCCAGTTACATTGGAATTTAAGTGGGATGAATCCAGACATTTCTGCAGGTCTCAGTGCTGGTGTTTAGGTGTGACAGGAGGTACGAGAGAGGAAAGAAGGAATAGAGAGACTGAGGGCGCCATAAGGGCGTTAGGTTGCAGTAAGGGGCAGGAAGGAGGGAGAATAGAGCTTACTTTTTAGTAGTGCTGCTTTTCTGGGATTTGAGAAACAGTCTTAGAGTGGTAGAAAAGTGCCTGGTTTGCTGCCCTTGTGTGATCTTTTATTTTCCAGTGACAGAGGAAATCAGCGTCTGCACTGTGAATTTTATTTCACTTACCAACAACCTTGAAGCCTTTGTCGTGACAGTGATATCTGACAACACCTGACTATGGTTCAGTGAAAGATTTAGCAATGACAGCACAGATTAATTGTAGGAGAGTATAGGAGATTGTGTAATTTCTGTCTGTTCCCCAGGTGACTTTTTAGGGCCTGAGTTCCATGGGAGGTCTCACACGTCCTTGCTGCCTTTAAGATCTTTGAATCTTTGTGGAAAGGTATGGATTATTTTGTCCACGAAGTCAAAACTTTTAGGACTGAGGCTGAATTTCTATTTTTAAGTGAATGTCACTTTGTCTCCAGCAGATGGTGATAAAATACCAGGGTTTGGCCTATTAAAAAACCGTGACAGAAGTTGAGACTGGCTCTGATTATATCTTGGGCAAAAACTGCTCGGTTCAGTTTAAACCATAATCAGGATGAAACAGTTTATAAATGTATTAATGACATGTAATTAACTGGCAAACAGTGAACTATACATTCAGGATAAAAACTGGTGATACAACAGATAAACTGCAGTGCTAGAACCTTTACAGTATGTTACTAAAACTCCAGACACCTTTCTGTGACTTATCCCAAGACGTTTGAGTCCCCCTCTTGCCACACACACACACACACACACAAATACACGTACCCCCTGTGCTTAACTTTCCATCTGCATTTTGAATTTAAAATCAACTTCATAGCAAGATTCTTTTTAGTATCACTGTGTAACGATTTTTTTTAAGACATCTCTAACTGCTTATGTAAAATCCTCTGAGTTACACAACCCCATTCGAGACTTACATTGTCTGGGTGTCTCTCCAAGCATGTCTTTTCTTAAACACTTCAAACAGCCAAGTCTGGCTTCCCCAAAGTGATTAACATCACTTTAATTCTATTTCGTCTAAAGTTCCTCTGCCTCCTTCCTGGATACATGAATAAAAACTAGCATACAACTGCTTAAGGAAAAAGTTTGGATTGATTAATAGCACAAGTGAGACACTTATTCTCTGGACTTTTTTGATGGGTGACAATGAAAGGGATTGTCCAAATGTACTTTTTGAGGTCCAGCTGTGCTGACTCCACAGGATTGTGTCTTCTGCCCAACTGTAGATAGTCATCACTCCTCCTGTTAAAGCTTTTTCACAGAATCATAGAATCATTTGGGTTGGAAAAAGCCTTTAACATCATTGAATCCAACTGTAAACCTAACACTGCCAAGTCCACCACTAAACCGTGTCCCTAAGCACCACATCTACTTGTCTTTTAAACCCCTCCAGGGATGGTGACTCAACCCTGGGCAGCCTGTTCCAATGCTCAATAACCCTTTCAGTGAATAAATTTTTCCTAAAATCCAGTCTTAACCTCCCCTGGTGCAACTTGAGGCCGTTTCCTCTTGTCCTATCACTTGTTACTTTAGAGAAGAGACGGACACCCACCTTGCTACAACCTCCTTTCAGGTAGTTGTAGAGAGTGATGAGGTCTCCCCTGAGCCTCTTTTTCTCTAGGCTAAACAACTCCAGTTCTTTCAGCTTCTTCTCATTAGACTTGTTCTCTAGATCCTTCACCAGCTTCGTTGCCCTTCTCTGGACCTGCTCCAGCACCTCAATGTCCTTCTTGTGGTGAGGGGCCCAAAACTGAACACAGTATTCAAGGTGCGGCCTCACCACTGCCAAGCACAGGAGGACAATCACTTCCCCAGTCCCACTGACCACACTATTTCTGATGCAGGCCAGGATGCTGTTGGCCTTCTTGGCCACCTGGGCACACTGTTGGCTCATGTTCAGCCGGCTGTCGACCAGCACCCATAGGTCCATCTCTGCTGGGCAGCTTTTCAGCCACTGTCCCCTGAGCCTGTACTGTTGCAGGGGGTTGTTGTGACCCAGGTGGACAGACTAATGCTTCCTACCCAGTGCTGGACAAAGGGCAAAGAGCTGAAGGATGGGGAGGAAATGTTACATGTCTCTAGGGGCTGACTTCAGTGAAATGTGTCAGTTTCCATCAGTGGTGGTTATTGTTCATGTTTTCCCAAGCTTCCTTCAGAAAAGCAGTGCTCATGCTTCCAGGGAGCTTTATAATTAACAGTCTGCACTACCACAGTGCTTGCAAAACAGAGTTGGTGTGCGTGTACTGGACACAGAAAAAGCAGCCTGAGTTCAGCATTGCTTTCAGTTTTGCAGCCAAATTGTAGATCTCTCCCATGAAGACATTTTCTGCTTCTTTTTTTCTATACTCCAGCCAGTCCTGCCAAGCTCTATAACTTAGCTCTGTTTTAAACTCCTTTCAAACTGTGGGTCTGTATTTCAAATACAACTAATATTATTTAAGCATTCACATGGATCAGTCCACGGGAAGAGATGGACAGTCCCAACCAGCCAGCATTTATAATCTTCCTTAGGAAGAAGTAATGCTTTTCCCCCCTCATCTGACAAATCCCTGTTGTGTCAAAGATGTTATAATTGATCTTTGTCATTAAATTCAATAATGTCCAAATTTACAGATCTACCTTGTTTCAGGCTAATGCAGATAAATGAGGTTCACGGTAAAATATTGACTTTCGCTTGGCACCTGTGCACCTCAGCACTTTATGTGTTTGATTAACATACAAGCAGGGCTGTAAAATCAAATAAATGAATGCAAGGAGTAATGTTTTATTCTTAAATGATATATGAGACTCAGCTATTTATAGCAAGGGATTGGGAGAGAAATGAAAAGCAAAGCTGATTCTAGGAATGCTGATACAGGACATTCAGTGAAAAATTAATATTCGTATGAGGAAACTTCTGAAGGGAAAGTCAGAACACCGTGTAGTGGTGTAAAGCTCATTTGTTTGTGCCTTGATCATGGTCCCTACCCAACACGGCCAAACATTACATAAGAAGCCTTTTGTAGAAATAAGACACGTGTTTTTAACGCTTAGCTGCTGGAATACTTTGCTAGGGGCTGTGTTAGATCATTTGTATGTAAGTCTTTAAAGCAAGATTTTATACCTCTCTGCAGGCAATGCTGCAGCTCAGCCATGGATACTGGACTTAGTGAAGAAACTTCTTCCGCAGAAGCCCAGACTGGGTGAACATGCTGATCCCTGCATCGGCGTGACACACTGAAATTATTGTGCAAATGTTGTGATCTGTCTGAACTATTAAGAATCGACAGAATAATTTAGGGAAGGATCCCCTCAGAGAGTCACTTCCCTTGAAAGAGAGTTTATCCGTTGCAAGGGGAACTGCTCAGATCTTACTGAGCCTGCAGCCAGGGGAGTTTTCAGACAATCTCACTTGAGGAGCACAGGAAAAATACTGACTCATTTCAGACTTATTCTCTCAGTATTTTGACCCATGCAAAATATAAGTACGCAAATCCTTAAGTAAAGCAAATCGATAAAGCTTCATTGACATCAAGGGAAAATCTTTAATAGATGAAAAGAATGCTGCATCTCTGAGAAGGCTGCGTAAGAACCATTTTTTCTTAACAAATAACGAGGACAGGTACAGAAAATATAAAAAGTGTGACCAGCGTAATCACAGACCATTTATCTGTTTTCCTTGCCTGCAGAATAACTGTGGAAGGAGCAAGATTTAGACAGCAATCAGAGAATCCCAGGCTTGGCTTTCATTTGAAGGGGAGGAGGTTTTTCAGCACAGACATGGTAGAAAATGGCCGAATGGATCCTGGAGTACCTCACTATGGGGATACTCCTACTTCAGAGTGACAATTATTTCATTGCAGATATTTAGTTTGCTCCCAGAACAGAATAAATTTTCAGGAATAGAAACTTTTATTTTGTAATAAGGAGTCTGCGAGGGAAGATACCACAGAAGAGCAATCATCCACTTGTGTATTTTGACTGGCCTGTATTTACAGAGGGTCAGGAAACTCTGCAACAACATGCAGTAGTGGCACTGCTTCTTTCCACCTCCTTAGTGATGTGGCTGCCCTGGCCCTGTGCTCCAGACTAGCTTTCCTGGACAATTTTCTCATGCTGTCAAGCTCTGAAATGAGGAGTCCCTAGTTAAAATTCCTCTCAGACAACAGACTAGACAAAAAAAGAAAAAAGTGTCCAGAAGGACTAGGTCTCCTCCAGAACCCATTTTGCTGATGAATATCTCTTTAATGTATTCCTGAATGATTCCTCTCTGTCATCATGTTCCTTCTGTGGATTTTTTTTTCCTGGTGGATTCCCCAGCTATTTCAAAACGGAAGTGACTTTGCTTCAGTAGGAAAGTACAGTATCTTGAAATGTCACAGGAGTCAGCACTGTTTTCTCTTCTGAAGTTAAGAATGAGAGAACGTCACACAGGTGGGTCCTGGGAGGTGTGAGTTCATTACCAGGTCCGTCAGAGACACCTGTGAATCCTGGGGCAACTGCATGGGATCCATCATTGCTACCAAATGTAGACAACTCCTGGGTCAATGGACTCTGTAGGCTGGAGTGCCTTTACAGCTAATGGAAAAAAATATGTCCTTTCACCTGAGCTATTCTACATATTTTCTATAGGATGTGATACCCCTCAAAGATAAAATGTCTGTTTCTTCTACCTGTTACAAAGCTAACCCAGGTTGACTAGCTCAGGTGTAGAGATCTAAAGAGTAGACATCTAGAGTTCAGTGAATTAGGCTGGAACCCCAGTGTCTTTCAAAACCTTTCATGTAGTGAACCCATGTCTTTTAATTGTGATCCTCAAAGGGGGATAAAAGGGTGTGAACACGGATCATTTGCTCTCCTAAACAGATGGGCTTCAGATCAACACATCTGGAGGCTCTGAGAAGGATTATCTCCTCTTCCGTTGTGAAAAATGTTTAACAAATCCTGAAAACTTTTGTAAATTTATCTATGGAAAAAAAAGTAGGTCTCACAGTCCTTCACACAGTTTCTTTGTTTCAAGATCATCATTAATTAATTTTGGAGATCCATGGAATCAGTTGTCTATGTCCAGTAAATTATGGCAGGTAATTAAGCTATTCATTTTAACTTCAGTGCTTCACTCCAGTGTCCTTGTGGATCTAATATACTTGGTGCTTTTTTTTGCAATACAAAACTTGGATACGTAGTTCTCCCTTATTTTGATAAGGGCATTGGTGGAATTATGTCCTGTGATTTTTTTTTTTTTTTTTGGTGTGAAAGGTTACTGTGATTTGTTCCCCGAGCAGATAGTTTGGCTTTTTTTCCCTCTTTTCTTAGGAAAGCTGTTCTCCTTCTACCCAGATTTTAATTCGTTGGTTCTGTAGGGTAGTATGAATAAGCAGGTCACTATAACTAATTTTATTTGTGCATTTGTAGCTCTGTGGTTCCTATCTCCTCATGATCTTTGACACGTTTACACAGGTAAGACTATAGATGAGATAAATCTGAGCCGTCCTCTTCATGATGTGTATAAATGTTAGACACAAGAGGATTGCCATCCGATGCAGTGGGCTTTGTATCTGTCTCCAAGTGTTTCAGTCAAGAAGTCACAAAGTTTGTGGAGCATTTGGGGAAAGAATCCAGAAAATGTAAATCTCATTGAGGGTACAGAAGTTAACACAGGCCATTAGCATTAATCAGGATGGCAGATTGCACTCAACCTTGGGTAGCCCTTGCTTTGTGTTTTAGATCATAGAATCTTAGAATGATTTAGGTTAGAAGGGACCTTAAAGATCTAATTCCTCATTGAAAATTTCTTAGCCCAGATTTGATATCAGCTTATAAATTTTATTTTCTTTCTCACTCTGGAGTTCAGTCAACAATTTGTAAGAACATTAGGGAGTGGCCTAACCAACAGTGTGCTGAGATATTTGGAGGCAGATCCCTCCTGATATGAAATGGCGTGGGTCCGCTGGAGTCGAGAGTTACATGGTTTCAGTCATGTGAGACTGTTCTCTGATGCCTCTGATTTGCTTTTTTATAGATGTGGGAAACAGATGCAATTTGTCTGGGGACCAGAAAACTGACATAAAATCCTGTGTTATTATTTTTCTTTTTCTTTTTTTTTTTTTTTTTATTGTCTATTTTCTAGTGAAAATGACTAGGAAAAATTTAATTTCTCATATTTATACTGTATGAGGTTTCAGAAACTTGCAGGGATTACATACAAATCTATCTAATTGGAGCACTGATCCTACAGAGGAGACAACTCAGACTGTTTCTACTGAGCATAGTAGAATTGCTTCTCAGGTTAAGTTCCTTGTAGATCTTGAGAAGCTGGTCTACATCTGAGCTTATAAACTGTAATAGTAGGCACAGGAAATGCAGAGCTGTGTGTGAAAGTTCAGCAATACAAGATGAAGAGTATGGTAGTTTCCACAAGTTGGTTGTGTAGGGGAATACACTTCACACATAAGACAACCATTTATCTTAAGAAATTCGACATCCAAATTATGATTAATTGCAAGAATGTCCTAAATATGAATGTCCTAAAACCATGTGAGGTTGTATTTCAAGGTCGGGTTGGATGGGGCTCTGGGCAACCTGATCTAGTGGAAGATGTCCCTGCTTAAGGCAGGGGGGTTGGACTAGATGACTTCCATGGTCCCTTTCACTTAAAGTATTCTATGATTATATGATTCTGTGCTCGCTTCTTCAACACGTAATTTTATATTAGTTCAGTGTATCTCTTTCTCACATTATGCAGTTCAAATCTAGACCTACATGACTCTGGGGGTTTTGGTGGTAGGTTTACAGTTGAATCTAGCTCTAGAAAGTGTTTAATATTGCTCTAATCCATTAATAACTGGGTTAATGTAATACCTTTAGAAATATTAATATTGTTTCAAGAAGCCTCCTGGTCCCGCTACACAGGGAGGTGATACCTGGTGGGTTACAGACAGGATGCAGGATTGCTGGGTCCCTGTCCTCACTCTGATGCTCACAGAATCAAGTAGGTTGGAGGGGAACTCTGAAGGTGACCTAGTCCAAACCCCTTCTCAACCTTACCAGGTTTCTCAGGGCTTTATCCATTTTGAGACTTGAATCTCAAAACGGGAGATGGAGACTCAGCAGTCTCTCTGTCCCCCTATTCCAGTGCTTGACCACCACTTGCTGAAATGTTTTTCCTTGTATCTAGTAATGTTTTTTTCATGTTTCTACTTGAGTCCATTGACTCTTATCACTGTGCACCTGCAAGAAATATCTGGCTCAAGCATCTCTACACTTTTTCTCTTAGGTAGCTGTAGACAGCAATAACATCTCCCTTTTGCCTTCAGTCTTAAGAGTGAACAAACCCACTTCTGTTAAAATCCCATTTCTCATTCATTTCCTTTAGGACTTAGATGAGATTATTTAGCCTCATTCTACCTTTCCCTCTCTGTGAAGTTGGGAATAATGCTATTTCTGTACCTCAGCAAGGAGCTGTGAGGATAAATGTGTGGTAGGTGTCTCAGTTATTGTGAAAATGGAGCCTTATGGAAATATCATTGCTAGACAGTGAGTCAGCTTTGGTAGAAGGCATTGTCCATGAAGGAAGAGCCTGGAAAGGGCATTTGCTTTGTCATGTGAAGGGACATCTGCCCGTGCTCCAAACTGTTGATCTTCTATTATTTCTCAGTGAAGCCTGAAAGCAAAATATTTTGTACAGACTTTCTTTGTGTGTTTGTGTATGTGTCTGTTCTTCGAGGCATATAGAGCTTTCTTTGGTTTCCACAGATCTACTAGAGATGTGTGTGTGTTGTCCTGAGAAAGGGGGTGGGAAAGTGGGAAAGAGGGTTCCTCCTTGTTTACTTTTGCAGCTTTTCAATAGGCAGCAAACTCAATGGATCTTGCAATCCATGTTTCCTGAGCAGAACAGTTGGTTTTACGCGTTGCTTAGACAAATTAGAAATCACTGCCCTGAGGCCTGGCTTGTCTCCGCTCTATCTGTTATATGGAGTCCTGTTGACCCCAAGACAATTCCTGTGCACAAGTGTAAGCTCATGACAGACTGGGTCCTCAGGACATAACAGTCTGCACAAAGTGATTCATTTGTGTGTTACGCTGGGATTTATTCATATTCTGTCAATATTCAAGATCTTCTGAAAATGTTGCTATATGGAAGGGAATTGATTTTGGATACAAAGAAGGTGTTTCCTCACCTTCAAGCTGGAGTACGCCAGATAAAAAGATGGTAATATTCAATTAACTAAGTGTCTTACCAGCTTGTGGGTGAAATACTGTGTTTGGAGAAAAGTGTGAAAATGAGTAGCTGCTGTTCTATTATGTCTGCTGTTATCTGACCACCAAATCTGTGAAAGTTTTAGCATATTCTCATTTTCCTTAATAGGCAGAATGTTGAATTTGCATTATAGGAGATAGATTACAATGCAAGGATAAATAAAAGCTGCCACCTTACTCCTGGAAAACATAATGATGGGTCAATTGCACCAGTGTCTGATTCAAAATAGCAGGATAAAACAGAAACAAGTTGTTGTGCAAACCTGGTTACAGCCAGAAGTGTTTTTCTCACAAACCTCTGTTAACATTCTCGTGCAGCCAAATTTGCCCAAATGCAGGTGTAGTCTTTCTGGAAATCCTTTATCCAGTTTTTCTAGCTCCTTTCT
>NW_010130977.1:0-32893 GCF_000699245.1 Pterocles gutturalis
CCGCGTTGTTTACCCCCCGGTGTCAAATATAGCCGCTGCGCCAGGCGCTGCCCTAAATAGGGCACGGGGCCGCTGCCGGGGCCCCCCAGCCCCCCGCTGGCGGGGGCAGAGGAGCCATACATACACACACACACACACGCACGCATACGAGCTGACCTAAATGTTGGGTAATTCCGTGCTCTCCCTCCCAGCCTTGCTTTAGGGCTTTTATTTTTTTCACCTGTGTCTCAAGTACAGTCATCGTGGGTGGGAGATGAAACCGCTGCAAGTGGTTTTGGGGGTTTTTTTACTGTTATGCTGAAACGTGAGGCTATGGCCATTTCCCCTTCCTCCCCCCCCAAGTGGAGCTATAGTGTAATGGTTGGGTTCCTGGCTCCTCCGTTTGTGCCTGGGCCTGTTCTGGGGATTTCACCCTAAAAATCTGTTTCAGATTTAAGGCTAGACACTGGAGGAACAGTAGGGTTGAGAAGGGGTGCCTTATGCACATCCCCTCCTTATGCTTGTATGTATATTCCTTTAATTCCTTGCATCTCTTTATAGAGCAGAAGGGTGATTTTGTTGAGCTGGTTTTTATTTCTGGAGAGGACAGGGCTAGAAGACTTAGGTAACACTCAGCGGCATCTTCCCATTCAGGAGTGCTCATCCCATACTCTCTGGGAGCCTGGCGGGAGGCCCAGATCAGAGCTGGCTTTAGGGGACTGCTGAGGCACGGAAGCCTTGAAGGTGCTCTGTAAGTTTGGTGCAGTGGGGAGAGGAATCGCTCCCCTGTGGCACAAGCATTTCTGGGGAGTCCCTAATCCTGCTCCAGCCACTGCTGTTGCAGGCGTTTGTTTACCCTGATCGTGGTTTAGCTGAGAAAGTAAGTCCTGTTTGGTGCTTACATACAGGCTGCTGTTGTCAACTGGAACAAGACTTGTTTCCTGAGCAGAAGTAGTCATGTTAGAAAACGGCACGTCCAGCTACTGCTGAGAGCTGGCTGGGGAGGAGCCAGAGCAGCCCAGGAGCCCTCAGTTCTGCCGTGAGTGTGCAACCTGATGGCAGTCAAATCCGTTACCCCCCATTGTAAATAAAAGGATGTAATATCAACCAGGGTAGGCAAGGAGAGGATAGAACAGGAACAGATAAAGAGCCCGAGGTAAAAGGTGCAGTATCTTGGTCTGTTTTCTTTTTTCCCCAAGCCAAACGTGAGTCTTATTGTAGTAAGTGGGTGGTTCAAGCATTTCCCAAATGCCTGAGGTGTGACAGATTGTGGTAATCCTGCTGCTGAGGTCCTGTGTGAAGGCGGTGGAAATGCAGGTAGGCTTCCATCTCCGGCAAGCCTCCAGGGTGCTGGTGGGCGCATTGTTTCATCTCCCTGGGTCTCATTTGTATTGTTAATGATATTTTTCTACCTGCATGGAGATCTGGTGAGGACATGGTTGCAGTAACTACTGGGCGGCAGGGTGCAAGAGGGAAGGTGGATGTGTAGCCATCCTAACGCCGCTCTGTGTAGCGCTTGTCCCCTCCAGAGAGATTGTCCCCTTCCTCTGTAAAGCTACCACCTGTGAGGATGGCACCGGGACTGTAGATGCCATCACCAGGCAGGATAGTCCTTTCCAGTGTGGGAAGCATGCTCTGTGTTGTCTTGAGCACCAGCACCCAGAACAGGAGAGTGAGCGTGCGTGGAGCCAGGCACTGAGCATGGCCTGGGTTGTGCACCACGCTGTGCTCCATAGGCTCTTGCTGGGCCGGTGTAAGAGCTGGAGCTGCCCCGTGGAACCAGGGACCACGTTGTCATTGGGACTCATGGGCAGTCACTGTGCGTGGTGCACTCAGGGCATTGCTCTTCGGCTTGTCTGGCTTGTGGGAAGGAAAGAGGCATCCAGGAACAAACCCAGTCTCCTTGCTTCCTCTGCTGCCTTCTGGAGCTGGTGGGGCTGGAGTCAGATGAGGCTAGTCTGAGTGTGGCAGATCCTGTGGTATTGCTGGTAGAACAGGAAAGGGTTTTTCTAAGGTGCTGGGCTGCCCTGCTGCCGTGTCATGCCTGATCCCACATGCATCCCTCGGTTTGAGAGGGTCCTTCCTGCAATAGGCATCCTTCATCCCCAAGGCAGGGCAGTGCCATAACGGAGTGTGTCAGCACTTTTATTAGAAAGAAACCAAGTTAAGATGTATTCCCTCCACCAATATTTTCAAGTGAAGCACTATACAGATAAATGGTCTGTCTGTCAGGTTTTTGTTTGCTTGTTTTAAACAAACAGCATCAGTCTCCTCCCCTAAGCTTCCCCAATGACCAAGTGGCATTGACAAATAGTTCCTTGTTCTTTGTTGCTGTTGTGTTTTTTAGATGCCTTTCATGTGCTTCAACAGTTAAAAAATGGTTTTGATTGCCGGCCAGATTTCTTTTTTTTTTTTTTTTTTTTTTTTTAATCAGGCAGTAATATCTAATTCTGTATTTAAAAAAAAAAAAAGTGAAGGAAATTAAATTACACAGACAAAAAAAAATCTTCTTAATACAGAAAAAAAATGTCTGAAGCCAGGAAATTGATAGCTGCGATGCTCCATCTACCATCACCCACTGTGTTTAGGTATTGTGGCACAGATTAATACTATTGTTGATTTAATGTTTAGATGACGGTAACTCCTAAAGGCATCAGCCTGGTTGGGGGCCCATGTTTCAAAGTGCCATACAGATGTCTAGTAAATGATGGTCTCTGTCCTGAAGCGTTTCATGCATTGAGAGGTACACAAGATCATAAGCTGTTCCTGGGGCACCTTTCAAGCATGTTCTGTACGAGTCCAACATTTGCTGATTTCAGCGGTGTGGGGCTGTGGGGTGTGAGGCTGAAGACAAGCTTGCTGTCCCTGCTCACTTCTAGAATGAGATCTGGGAACCACCTCGAGTCTCCTGCAACTTGACTGGACTGCTGGGTGCCCTGGGGACTAACGTGGTACAAACAGGAACTGGCTTCCCACCTTCCCCTCTGCTCTCTGCCTTCATGCTTTAAACTGCATGCTCTGGTTGAGGGCCATCCTGGATGTGCACAGGCAAACTTCAGCATGATGCCTTCCCAGTCCCCCCTCTGGGCATTTCTGTCATGGGGTTTTGCACGAGGAGCAAGGCATCGGGCGGCAGGGATGTGTCGTGCCATTCTGAAGGTACCACCACCCCCCCATCTTGCCAGTGTTGCAATTATAAGACCCAGGTGCTGCTGTTCCTGTGGTACAGCATTGTGAAGTAATTAGTTCACCCCGTAAGACACATTTATAGACAGGTGATGATCATGCCCCCATGCTCCTCCAACTCTCAGTTTTCTGGTAATTCTGTCTTTAAGTCCGCTTGCTGGAGCCTTTGATCACGCAGCTGAGCTGTCGTTGATGTCTCTGACAGTTGACATCATGGGAGAGAGGGGAGCTTAGGGCTCTTAACATTTCTTTTATGATAGCTTGTTTTCTAACTAAATGCTCCAATGAGGAATTTCCATCATAATAAAACAGGGAGCTTTTCCAGAGCACTCAGATTTAGGGAGAAGCTTCTGTTTCCATTCAGCATTTCCATTCACTAGCAGATTATTTCAAAGCTGCAAAACTGGACTTGCTCTGTTTGCTGCCTTCCTCTGCTCTGCTGTCTTTTTACCTAAGCCTCCTAACTCAGGACAGCAGCAGAGACAGCCAGGTCAAGAGCAGTCAGAAATACTAAATATCCGATGCTGCTGGGCATGTTTTGCAACCAGGGAGGCGTCAAAGAGTTTTAGAAACTGTAGACATGTGAGACTGCATTGGCACTGCTTTCATGGTCACCCTCTCCTCGGCTGGTACTTGGAGGCTGTCTCAGAGCAAACGGCCGCACACTCCAGCAGCAGAGGAGAATACGGTTTTAATCAAAAGAAATGTAGCGATGCAGGGATGTACCCATGAGAGGGCACTTAGATCTGACTGCTGGGGTTGTGCTGAAGGTGACATGTCCAGGAGTGAAGGGGGGCACGCAGTACTGACACCACAAGGCACCCTGCCAGTGTGCTCGTATGCTGCGTGCTGGTGGAAGATGGTTTCCTTCCCCAGGGCAGAGCCGGGGCAAAAGCAGGGAGAGCTAGAGCATGTCTTCACCTTGCTCTGCAGTTGGGCTGCGTCTCCCTCTGTGTGCGTCCTAGCTCCCCTCAGTGCAGGCAGTGGTAGGAGAGAGTCTGTCACCAGGGTCCAGGCAGGCTGTGACAGCCACTGCTGCCCCAGTGCCATAGCTCCCACACCCAGACTGGGGAAGGCAGCACTGCCTCTGCCATGCACTGCTGGCCCGCCCCGGCTGGTGACAGATGGGGACTCAGGGTAATGCTCTGCGTGAAGAGTTGCCCTCAATACTGGTTTGCTGTCAGGAAATTTTTTTGAGGGGTATTAAGACCTGGATGTCTTGGTTTGCCACCTTGAGGTGGACCTTTCTTGGTGGGAAGTAATATCTTGATGTTGAGCTTAAAGTTCACCTTAATAAGCATCTTCATCGTCTGCCATGGTTTTGGTTGGGATTACTCAGTCACCCTTGAACGCGCACATTGACTGGGAAAAAAAGGAGGTGGAGATGTGTCTCTGCCTTTGCGTGGCAGGACAAGGCTGTTAAATGTCCAGGAGGTGGTGTCGGATTCACCACTGCAAGAGGCAAACCTGCCCCTGCCCATGCAGCTAATGCTTCTGCCACGCTTGGCATTTGTACCTTGGTTTCTACAGCCTTCCCACCCTGGCTGCTTGTCCCTGCTCCTGTCCCACCCCCTGCAGGGTACTGGCACAGTGGGACATGTGGCCAGGTGGTGGGCTCAGCTTGCTTTTCAGCCACATAGGTTGTTAGTCCTTCTTCATGGCGTAGCCATGCAAACAGTTACACCAACAAAAAAGGGAGAGCTAGTGCAGAGTGGGAACAAATGACCAGAGGTGGAAAATGTTCAGGTTGGCTTAAGCAGCCCTGCTTCCCCCTGTAAAGCTGCTGCCTGGATTGCCTGCAGCAGTTAAGGCCTGGAGTTGGTTCAGCCTGGAGGTCTGCTCTTGCTGAGATGGATAGTCCTGAATGCAAATTAGCTGCAAAGAAACTAAGAGTGATGGGGTCTGCAAAGCGCTTCTTAAGCTATTAAGAGGTACAAGAATCAGCAGAAAAAAAAAAGACAAAATAATTTTTAATATAAAATCTTCCCAAGAACATGCACAGGGGTTGATCCTGATTAAAAAAAAAAAAAAGGAATCAGAGTCTAGGCCAAGCTATTTCTCAGCTGCAACATGCCAAATGGACTCAGGTTCCTCAAGAAGAGAATAAAATGAGAACTTCCCCTCTGCTCTCAATTCTTTCACGTCCCTTGAAAGCTTTGCACTAGCACTCAGCACTTCATCAACAGCAATCTCTCCGTGTTGAAGCCTCTAGGCTGCATTCCCTGGCAGCACAAGTGGGAGCGGTGCCAACTGTTTTATTAGTTTTGCACCCACGAAACCCACTATCAGAGGAGGACCTGACTCCTTGTCCTCATGAGGCCGCCGTGGGCTAAGTTTGTGCTGCTGCCCTGCAGTCACCAAGGATGCTGTGCTTAGCCAGTACAGGAGCCCTGGGGGAGCTGCCTGTCTGGGGATAACTGGGAGCCCTGTGGCATGACCTGAGGACCAGAGTGAGGTGGAGGTCTCGGTGTTGTCTTCAAGATGCCAGGCAAGATGGGTGTCTCTGTGCGTGTTCTTCCTTTGCGAAGGATCCTGGTGAGAGATAATGACATGCTGCTGCTTTTGTTTTGGCAGCCCCCAGACAAGGACGAGCCTTTCAAAGCTTGGGTTACTGGAGGCGAGCAGAGGGGATGCTGCTGGAGTTAGATGTGATGGGGTGTTCTCCTGTCTGAGCATCCTGGAGTTAGTTGCACTAGACATTGCCCTCACATAAATTACCACCTGCTCTCACTCTTTAAGCATCATTTTTTCCTTCCATTTTAACCTTCCAGAGTAGTTTCAGGTTCACTTCTTCTAGTAAATGTTTCCTTTTCTCTAACTTAAATAATCCATCTTCCCAAAGCTGACCTGACAGATGTTTCCCCCGCAGTGACCCTGTGCATGCAGCACACTTCATGAAACCCTGGCTTCCGTGGGGAAATGCAGCACCAGCACCGACCCTGCTGCTGTCCCAGCTAAAAATAAAGCCTGTCCCTCCTGGCAGTGTTGGGGTTTGCTTTTAAGTAGGTAGGCAGTTTTACCCGTTGGCTGCACTGTGCTCTTGTGCCAGGCAGAAGGCACAGCTTCACCTTCAGAGCACGGCGGAGCTGCCTCCCCTCTGGGGAATCACACCGGGAGACAGAAGATGAGAAGATGCTCAGCTGCACTTGGTGCACCTATGTCACTCCCAGAAATCTGCCAGCTTGCCTGTTGCCTGCCTAGATCCATCTCCTTGCTGCTTCACGCATCCCAGTGCGTCACAACCACTCCTTTCCCCAACTCTGCTTTTCCTTCTTAAATATATAGATTTCTTCGTGATTCCCCAGTAACTGCCCCAACTCCCCACTTCTCACAACAACTTTATGCCTTCTAGCCTCCCAGTCTTCTAACAGCATCCCTCAGGTATTCAGGCCTCCGTTTATCCAATCTATGTGGCTTCCCGCCTGTCTCTCATGCCCATATGAGCTTGGCTGCTGGGACAAAGCAAGAGGCTGGCCCAGCCAGGAAGCAGATGCCCAGCTGAGAAGGGCCTTTCCAGCTTTCACCATACATGCACATTAGCAAGTTTACAAAAACCAGTAAGCAAGTGGTTGAAATATGCCCTGGAGCAAGAGGAGGAATGCATCCTGGCTGGGAACCTATGGATATTTTAAGTATTTCCATGCACATCTAGTTTCCTTTGAGTCTTCCCGTACTTAATTTATTTCTTTTGGCATTGAGTTCCACAGATTGCACAAATGCACAGCATAGAATTTAAAAAGTTTCCAGTGCTCGTTAGATAAAAGACCCTGAGTCTGGGAACTTTCTCTTGGTGTTAGCCTTGAGCTTCTTTATGCTTGGTTGACCCGCTCTGTTGCTCTGACCAAAGCCGATTTCCTGGAGAGGGCTGAGGGAGGGGATGTGCAAGCTGTGAAAGGGCTGAGAAACATGCTTGGTTGTGCAGGACTCCAGGAACCTTATCTACTTAAGGCTGCAAAGAGAGCACAAAGAGGTGGCATGGTCGTAACTTGTGAGTATCTACATGGCAGCCAAAAGCTCTCAGGCATGGTGGTGGGCTGGATGTAATCGCCTTGGACAAAAGGTTGGTTGTCTCTCAGATGTCACGTTCTTATGCACTCCGTGAAATGTGCACCAGTGCCCTGCTGACTAGTTAGCCAGCACACGGGTCTCAGAAGGGGCTGCGGTACATCCTGCCTCTTGCTCGGCTGGTAGCTGGGTATGGGAAGGACCAGAGAGGTTGCTGTGGGAGGAAGGGCTGGGGAAAGAGCATGGAAGTGTTTGTGTGCCTGTCTGCAGGGAGAGCAGAGGGCAGGGAGAATGGGCAGAGGATGGATTACTGCAGGGTGGAGGGTCGTTTGGACACAGGGCTCAGATTCATTGAAAACCCATTTTTATTCATTTGTCTGCTCATTGAGTTCCCACAGCAAAATGGATTCATTTCCAGGCTTTGCTTGTCTTTAAAAGTGACCGTCCTTTTTTCAAAGACCTTTTGTGCTTGTTCTTTTACAGGAGTTACTGTCATCAGTGCTGCCAGGGAGGGCTGGGTTCAGGGTACCGCCACGGGAGTACGGCTGGGCAGGAGAGGCTTTCTGGGCTGAGGGGGCAGGGGACAGGGGCTCGCTGTGGAGTAAGGCTGTGAAAACAGGCTGTTCATTCCTGCCTTAGCTGTTGCTCAAGTCAATCCTCCACTGAAACTCCCAGTGGGAGTGGGACCCTGCAATTTTCTTGTCTTAGCCCTGTCTTAGGAGAGATTGGGACTTCAAAGCAAGTAGAGCATGTCCCAGTTTTAATCTTCTCTTTGCAGAAATGCATGGAAGGATAATTTCTGCAGCGCCTGACGCTCCTCAGTAAAACTGATGGAGATGTGGGACTACTAGCAGTAATAATGGAGGCTGTGCCACTCAGGGGCAGGATAAAGGCTGTCCTCTCTCTGTGCCTCAGTGGCTTAAATAGACCATATGGGATGGGCACATTATCCAAGCACCTCCTTTAAGCCAATGACTCCTGTCATTGTACCTCCATGCTGAGGCACTTCAGGATGCTGATCCAAGGTGACAATGGGCACGTGGTGAAGAAGGGAGTCTCCAGGCCTTGTTTGCTGGAGTCTAGGGTTGTGGGGGAAAGGATGATTTTCTCCTTCCCTTGTCTCGTTTCAGTGCATTTGGCTGATGTGGTCACCTCCCATGACTCAGCTGCTGCTGTTGGCAGGACTAGTTGTAGCAAATCCAGGGCCAGCACAGAGCATTGGGAGGAGCTGGGAACCAGGGCAGGATGGACAGGAATGCAGTTGGTATGGAGGAAGCAGGAAGGTGCCCCCCAGCTGATGTGCGTGACGTGAGTTGCAAAGAGGAAATGGATGAAGCTTTCCTTTTGGAGGTTTATGTTATATGAAATGTTGCCAAAGCTCCTCAGGCAGCTCTTCCAGTAGAATAAGCTGGCTCTGCTGACTTGGGCTCATTGGACCTATGCTGATTTACGCCACAGAAAATCTGTTTCTAAGGTCCTGGTCTCCTTTCTTGCCAGCCTTCAGCTGGTAGTGTGCAAGCTGGCTGGGCTGGAAAGATAGTCCTCACTTCTAAGATGACTTTGTGTAGATGGAGGCTTTTGGAGGGGAGAGTGAAGGGAGGGAAGCTTGTGTAAGTCATGCTCTGAATACAATGAAAATGCTATTTCTTCTACTTCGGAGATAAACAACATCATGATTATTATGTACTTTGTGAGGAAATTCTTCTGATACATGATGCCCTGTATCCAATTTTCAAATGTTCCTCACCGGTATCTAAGTTAAGACTTGCTGACTGCTGGGATTTAGAGGAGTATCATTGCAGGCATGTTAGAAATGGCAGGGGAGGAGCCTCATTCTTTTCAGACAAGGTGCTTTGTTGTATGCACTGCTCCCAAACTGGTGCAGGTAATCTTGATTTTGTGAGTTTTCTTGAAGGATCAAGTCACATATTTACCTGGCTTAGCGCTGTGCCTTTTGAGTGTGAGACCTGCCCAGTGCTCTTGGCAGGAACCAAGAAATAATCCTTATGTCTTTCTGTGGAGAAGACAGCAGTGGCCTCTCGTAGTCATCTGTTTGGTTTCCTGCAGGAATTTAAAATAATGTTTAAGTGTCCAGTGGAAAATCTGTGATTTCAATGGGGTTGTAGTGTCCAAGTGGGTCAAAGAGCTGCTCCGTTAAGTTTCCAACTACCCTGTGAAACCTGGTCCTTTGTGACTCCCTTGGTGAAATATCTGAGACACATTGAGACCATGGATGGGGCAGAAGAGGAAGTTAGTGCTGTTGTTAACAGTGATAGAGAAAATGTGGGTGTTGGGGGTGACTAGCTCCAGATGATATTCCGGATTACCTACCCTCGACAGGACAGAGTGGGGCAGCCAGCCAGGGAGGGCAGACCTGCAGTTGCAACACAGACTGAAAGGAAAAAGGTGAATGGTAATGCCATAGTAAAGAACAAATCTCTGCTGGTCTGTGCTATAGAGATCAGAGTGGCATATGGCTTTATACAGCCCATAAGGAAAGCCGTCAGAAGGTGGGGGGAGAAGAAATGAAGGTGGGGCAGCAGATAGCCTGGAGACTGCTGCCACTTACTGTAATTGTTGTAGCAGCTCAGCTTCCACTGTTTGTTGTCCGTGTCATCTCTGCAATTACCATATGGCAAATATGACTTGAGTCTCTAGCAAATAACTGAGCCAATATTAAGAGAGAATCTGTAAACAGCTAGTGCATAAATGAACAAAGAGCAATAAACATCCTGGACTTATGAAGAATGAATTAATCATGGTAGATATGAGGGTTTATTTTTTTTAAAGCAGTTGCAGAATTAACATCTGGAAAAACACCAAAGGATTAAGATACCTAAATTGTCACTAAGAGATATGTGGGGTTATGTGTCAGTAAAGAGTGAGGGTGCTGTGTGAAATCTTATTTGATAACTGTATTCAAATGGATGAATTTACAGGTTTTGGCACCTTCCAAGTGAAGTGGGAGGTATTTTGAGGATAACCCATCACTCAGTGCATTTTTCACGTTCCTTGCTGTGCTCAGATCTGCAGAAGCAGCGAGCGCATTACAGTGTATTTCCCTGCTCTCAGCTGGAGACCCAGACTTTTTGGTTGAAACTCTGGAAATCTCTTCTTTCCTTCTACACATGCCAGTCAGCACGGTGCTCCTTACGCAAGCCCCACCACTCTGGGCACAGGCGGAGAGACCTTTGAACGTAAGCAACACGGCAAGCTTGCGTATAGCAATCTAGATTTAATCTTTGCAACAATCCAGTGCCTCATGAAAACCTGTTGTATGGCAGAGCTGAGGGGTGAAACTTCACTGCCCAGGCTCGGCTTGCCTGCTCCAGCAAGAGCAGATCTGCTGTTGGTTTTGATGGGAACAGGCAGTGAGGTATGATGCTCTCAGATACCCATCTGCTTCTGACTGCCTCGAAGATGGAGAACCGAGAGGAGATCAAGATAAATGATTAAAGGGCAGCCTGGGCTAATTTATAAAGATCAAAATAAATTTGTGTGCTTTGGCCAAATAACTGTGGAGGAGAACAGCTATTTACAAGTATCTGAAGCATGTAAATCTCAGGCAGGGAAGAGAATGGCTGAGAGTGCTCCAAGGACAGCATAATGAGAACTAGCAGCATAAATTTTCTTAATTTCATCCTAAATATAAGGAAGACGGCTAAAACCTCCAACATAAATTACATTGTGGCAGAGTCTCTATGGGAAGTTGTGGAAATGCCATCACTTGGGTAATTTAAAACTGGGCTGGACAAAGTGTTAGGAAATAATGCTCAGAAGGGGAACAATGCAGAGGCGGCCCCTGGGGCATGGACCAGACACCTCTTCTGGCTCTGCTCTGACTAATTCTGTGAAAGCTGTGCTAAGTGAGAGCCTTTCCTATCTACTCTGTTTCTGTGCCCATCGCACAGAGGAGCACAGAAGTCTTCAGTCGAAGATGACAAATGACAAGCCACTTGTTCTCTGCTGTAGCAGTGAAGATGATTTCTGAATGTAGCCTTCTTCCCCTCCTCTCCTCTCCCTGTTTTCTGCCCAATCTCCCATTGTCCCATTTGTGCTGCTTCTGCCTCCATTCACTTTTAAAATATTTTCTTTCTCACCAAGCCAAGGATGAGCCCTTCTGAATAGACTTGTGGAGGGCTCATCATTTCTGTTGTGAGTGATGCGGCATTTTTGATAAAAACATACTATTTGCTGTATTCAGACTAAAATAATCAGGAATTTTCTTTTTGTTTTTCTTTAGAGGAGAAGTTAAGAAAGAAACAGGCCCATGTCTGGAGGATGGGAGCAGGGTGTGCCCAGCTGCCGGGGTTAGCACCCAGCGTGGCTGGTGGGCGGCTGCCCCAGGAGCCCATGACCCAGCAGCGGAAGGGCTCCCTGCCCAGCTTCTTATTGCATCAAATCCCACGCATCACTTGGTTTGTTTTGTTTGCCTCAAATAAGTGTTTTCTGTCAGAAAACTTGTTTTTTTCTTAACTAATTCCAGATCTAAAGAGGGTGAGATATGACTACACCACCTTTCTCCCTCTTATTTACCACATAGCCTGCCTCTGTGTACAAATAACTACAGGCTCTGCAGCATAAATGTACTGTTGACAACAAATCCCAGGGTCTTTAATTGTTGCTGTTGCAGATCTGTCACCAGCTAAAGAAATGTCACGAGTTGCTGCTGTCATTTTTTTCTCTAGGATGCTGTGAGTCACCAGGTGATATGTTGCACTTTGATGGTGGCACCTGAACCAGCAGTATAATATGTCCGTGAAGCAGGAGCAGTAAATAACACACCCTGTGTGCTGCCACGGGCAGTACATAAAATGTCTTTTACTGACAAGAAGTTTTCCTCACACCACTGGAATAATTTTTTTTCCCTCCCTCCCCCTTCCCCCGCAAAAATAGTCTTTGTTGCTCTTTATAAACCAGCAAGACAGAGAGCCGTGAAAACCAGTGCCTCAAAGGCTGCCGCACAAGCCAGCACCTCCTGCAAGCCCAGGCGTTGCTGCTGGCTGCCCCAGGTTGTCTCCATCAGCTGCTGTCCATGGAACAGGCAGGGCGGCCACTGAGTGGGTGACCCAGTAACTCCACTTCTTTATTCCCCTCAGCCTCCTAAACCTCAAAGGAAAGACTTTCAGTCTCTTCACTGTGCCTTTCACATCATAGGCATGAAGTCAAGGGTCTGAAGAATGCGCTTGAAAGGACCTGCCCTCTCAATTTGGGGCTGTTCACACCGGGACGTGCATTGGTATTCAAGCACCTGAAGGCATGACTTGTGTTTAGAAATACCTCTAAGTGCAATAAAAAGACTGCTGTTTGAAGATCTGCCTCTAAATGTGCAATGGAGCCTTCCCAGCAACTTCCAAAAGGTCATGACAGTGAGTCTTTGTGAAACGTGTGCAGTTGCCACTGAAGCCCTACAGGGAGCTCCCAGGGTGGTTTGTACCAAGTGCCTGGAGTGCACTGACAGGTTGCCCAGGGAGGTTGTGGAGAGTCCATCCTTTGTCTTTGAATATCCTCTGGATATTCAAAAGCCAACTGGATGTGGTCCTGGGCAACTGACTCTAGGTGGCCCTGCTTGAGCAGGGGCGTTGGATGAGGTCACCTCCAGAGGCTATCTCCTCTGTGAACTGGCCACTGTAAAGTCCTGGAAAAATAACAGTGAGATTGTGTAATATTCATGAAAAGAAAAAAAAAATCTTGTCTATATCAGAGCAGATAATACTGCTTTTTAAGCAGGAGGCTGGCCACTACTAATCTGTATGTCAGCCTAAATACCAGGTTTTGTTTTCTGAATGTAAAACAGGCAACAGTTCTGGGGAAAAAAGAATGAAAAGGGTAACACTCACTGTCCCTTAGCCTGAGGGATCTCAGACATGCAGATGTGTATGGGGAATGGAAGAACAAGAGCACCACAGCTCCCAGGGAGACTGTGCTAGCCTGCTCCATAAATAAGCATGGCTCTCAGAGTGTGGCTGTGGGCTGCCCACCAAAGGGTTTCCTTCAGTGTCTGCCTCCTCTTCCTTTACGTGTCTGTGCACAGAGCATAAACCACAGCTCCTATATCCATATATATCCCTCTGTCCTATACAGATATTTTTCACTGAGGTGAGAGCGAGGAAATAAAATGCCTGGCCAGTCAAGTGCAGCTGGTGCGGTATTGGAAGGGGACAATTAAGTACGGGCATCTTTATGGGCTAGCTATTTATGGCACTGCTTCTCCAGGTGCATCACGGATACTGAAATACAGAAAAACCATCATGGACTAGTACCCCGAGGCAAGTTGAGTGTTTGGAGGTTGCTCGTAGCCATACACAGACTTGTGCTCCATTTGGGTCAGCCCCTGGGATCACTGAATGTGGCTGCATCCCATCACTGCAGTGCTTCTGTGAGGGATTAGTAGACTTTAGCCGTTACGTCAATTAACACTCATTTACCATGCTAGAATGGTAGGAACTACTCCAATTAGTAGAGACATCAGCTTGTAAGTATTAAAAGACTTGCTACGAGAGCTGTGTTTTTTATGGTAGCTTTTCACATGATTTTGAGAGGTAAAAAAAGGCTGCTTTTGACACATACTGAGGGGATTGTTCTGTAGGCAGCTAATTCTGGGTTTTGGCATGTTTACTGTGAAGTGCAAAGCAACAAGCACCTACAGCTCCCTGCCATAAGTTTTCCATAGAGGCAAACTGCGGGGACCTGTCATGGCCTAAGCATGAGTTATGGAGCTTTTTTCCTCTTAAAACCTGGCTGGTGAGGTAGTAAGGAGCTGAACTACCTATTGCTGTGCAATAATCTGTGTAAAGTTGGCTTGGGGTCCATGGTTACGCTTGTGTCAGATGGGTGTGTGCCATCAGTGTGATGGTTTAAGGCCAGATCTGTAGTTGTAAATTTGCATTTGTCTGACAAAATGGATCGAATTACACTGCTCTGGCTTTTGGCTTGCAGGTGAATCTTAACTTATGCTCTGGATACTACTCTTGCAGTGATGAGCAAAGGGCTCAGTAGTATTTGAATGGAGATGACTGAATAATATGCTTTGTTTTGTATTAAGTGGTTTGTTATGGTTTTATTTTGGGAGCGGGAGGAGTGTGAATTAGGTGTAACACCTCTTCTGTGAAAACTCAGTTATTTGTGTTCTTTGTCAGAAAGGCTGTAATTTCAATTTTTGCTGATGCTTATAAAAAAAAAAAGTGTGCTCAATCAAAAAGCTTTTATGTGTTTTGGAGCTGAGGAATGCAAGGTCTTGTTATTAAGCTGAACCTTATTTCTGTTTTCTCCAGCTTCAGAGCAGGGTTATAAGATGACACTAACAGCAGCGCTGTATACGCTCTGTTCTGGGACAGATGCTTGTCAAGTAGACAAACCCCTTGATCTTGAGATGTCTCTGTCTGGCCCTAGAGCAGCGCCCACGCCTGAACAGGGCTCACCCTTTGCTCAGATCTAATCAGCAGCCTTTCCCGGCCAGTCTAGACTCAGGGGAGGGAGGATGTATGGTCACAGATACACTCTGTGTGTCTGATTTGTTTGGAGGGTGGGAGGGAGAGGGGAAGGAAAGGGAGGTGCCAGACAACCTAATCTTATTTGGAGGTCAAATCCAAAGGTTTTTATGATGGTTTAAGGGGAATTTTGCCTGAATAGGAAATTAATAGAGACTTAGAGGTTTGCCTTTGGTTTTATATTTACTGAGCAGTCATCCTGGGAGCTTGGTATGTGGAGGCTGTGTGTTAGTAGCCATCACTGTGTCACGTTGCCTCTTGATTTCTTGTTGTGAATGCTTTCTTTTGAAAGTATCCTTGCCATTAGAGTCACGTGAGCAGCTGTATACAAAAAGCTAAATTATAAGGCATCAGTGTATCCTTTCCAGCTTCCTACCTTGCTATAGGTCCACAGCAGGTAAACCATCAGTCTTCTGAAACTCAGCTATTATAAAAGACGTAAGGAGCTTGTTAGTTGTTTAAAAGTAATTTTCTGTTGCAGGCTTAATTGTGACAAGCGTGGTCCATGTTACTTTCTGGACTGTCTCCAGAAGTATTTCAAGAACTGATCTTTTTATTTATGGGTTCTACTTACGGATCACGTGGCCATTGTCAACTCTTGCAGAAGAAGGAGTTCTCCCTGCTCAAATAACAGTTATGTATATCCCAGAGCCTTGCTATTAAACACTAGCTCATTCTGTTGCATGTATGCTTTCAGCTGTTTGTCTCTCTGTTGCACTGATTGTATGCTTTGATCTTATCCTACCAGACAGGAGACACTTTATTCAGTACCACTGCCCTCATTTGCATATATTCAATGTGATAGCAATAGTAGGGCAGAGACCTGTGGGAGAAAATTATGTCTGATAGCAGAGAGGTAGTGGAAATCACAATCCTAACAGCATAAAGCCAAAGATCACCCAATACCAACTGACTCTGCATTGTTGCTGTAGCCTCCTGTTGTTTGCATCCCACAGGACCGGGGCAGTGACGTTGCTGGAATGACACCTCTGTGCACCAGCTGTGGATGTGTTTTGTTGCACTGGCGTTGGAGGAGTGACACCTTGATGCCTCCTGGGTGACTGGCAGTGACTTGGGACTGTGCTGCAAGCCTGCCTGGAGGCTCCATCCAGAGCAGGACTGGTGCTGAAGGGTGGCTCTTGTCACTGTCAGCCCTGCTGAGGTCAATGCTGCTGCTTAGAGGAGGGGCAGGGGATGTGCCTACTTCACTCTGGGCAGGCCAGAGCTACAGAAATCCCCTCCAGTGATTTCTGGACTGAGTTTAGTAGATATATCTGAGGGGAAACTTGTGCCTTGTGTAAGCGACCTTGCTGACCGAGAGCTACAGAGTGAGTTTTAACTCTTCTGTCCTCTGTCATCTGAATGTTTAAACTGTTACCTCAATGTTTTATTAACAGCAATTTTAAAATTTAATAGTTTTATTCTATGTTGAAAAGCACTTTTGCACCAGTTCCCAAGAGGGGGATGACAGTAAGAATGCTTGACTGTGTTTTTCAGATTGGTTAGGTTAATGTTTTTCATGTTAACGAACACATGCTAAGATCTTATTAGACAGTGTGTCTGTGGGCAAAGTTCCTGTTGATCCCACTGGGGAGTTTTAACTGAGTCAAAGAGTTGCAGGATCAGGTCATTATTGTATCATTTTAGAAAATTATTGTGACCTCCATTTAACAGTAAAATGTTTGTCAGAACAAGTGAAGAAACATATTCCTGTATTCTGAGCTTTTAGTCTACAGCCCATAGCCTGAGTTTGGAGGTCCAAACACATAAACAGAGGCTACCCCAGTGGAGGTTGCTTTTGAAATAATATACGATTAGTTTGAGGAATAATAGTACAATTACCCTCTGCTTAAAATAAAATTAAAAATTTAAGAAGGACTGGCAAGGTCCTGGAGTGCGTTGAGGAATGGCCAGCAATAGAAACCAACACAGCATTACAGAAGGTGAGACAGATAGCGTTAATCACCGATGGTGGTTGTCCCACAGAGAGGGAGGTTGGTGGTAGCAGTGATTTATTGCAGAGGGCAGTTCAGCCCTTGTACTATTCCTAGACAAGGCTCTGAATTTAAGTGACACACTCTTAACTCATTTTTTGGAAACCAAATTTAGGTGCTTGAGTCATGTAGATGTTTTTGAAATTACTCCTGTCTTTCTGTCAGCCGTTTCTACATGGCTGATCTTGGAAGACACAGCACCTACTGGCTTCTGTACAGTTCGGTAGGAGCTGGGAGCTGGAAGTGTCAAGAGGTCGGTGGATACCTGCCGGCAATTACAGTATGGAAAAGGATGATCTGATGCGCCTGGGGTGTTTCTGGAGCTGCTGTGCTTGTGCTGTTGGTCTCTGCATGCACCTTGAGTCAGAGGCACCCGGAATGTGTCATCTCTACTGTGCGTGTGCACACATCCACCTTGCAGCCCAGAGACCTTGGGCTTGCTGGTCATAGTCCCTCTGCACGTGTTCACTGGCCCTTTCTCAGGGATTTCCCAACATCATGCAGCCAGAAATCTGGTAAAATACCGTGTGGAGTGGGAGCGAAGACACGACGGGAGTGTCAAACCGAACCCAAGCTGTATGTGCTGGGTAGCTCAGCCTTCCCTGTGACCCCAAGCTATGCAGGCAGCGAGGCATTTTAACAAATCTTCAAGGCTGGGGCTACTACTGGGGCTGGCTAACAACCCTCCCTGGGTCTGGGGTCCCTCTCATCCCCAGGGGCTCAATCAGGCACTTGGGCTAGGGTAGATAGGCAGATAAGTAGGCATTGGAGAGAGGATAAGTAGGCTAATGTAGGAGAATCTGTCTCTGCTGAATTAGTCCAGGTGGCATGAAGAAGTGTATTGTTTTTTCATATCAAGGATGTCAGATATGGATTTGTGATCCTGATACTGCATAATCAATTCTCTCCCCTCTGCCGTGCTTTGTCAGGAGCGGTTTCGTTCATTTGCAGTCCTTGTTCACGCTTTCCTGCCTGTTTCGCTTGTCTTTATAGATTTTTATCTGAAAGTTGAAAACATTTTTGTTGATATTGGGAAGATTGTACCTGCTTTTGGAAAGAGGTGAGCGACACAACATGATGATAAAATAGCCATTTGAGATGCATTTGTTAATGCTGATAACATTAAAATGTTGCCTGGAATATTTACAGTGCAAGGGAGAGAGGAATGAGCTCCTCAAGTGTTCAGGGGCCAGTTCATCTCTTCAAACTGCTGCCATCTGAAAGTTAGGCATCTGCTCTAAATTGGCTGTCTGGGCACCCTCTGGAGACCATGGAGAGAGATGGGAATGGACAAAATCCCATCTGGAGATGTGCGTCTTAAGTACGTCTTTTGGGTCAGAACAGGGGTGGGACAGGAAGGATTGTCTCCTGGAAGTGACTGTCTCTTTCCTCTGACTACAAAGGGAGCCTAAGTGACTTCATTTAACTTACTGCCCAAGATTTAGATACTTACAGTAGGGGAAATGAATCCCAGCCCTACTAATTTGGCAGCAGAAGCCTCAATGAAAGTTAGTGGGAGTTAAGGCTCTTGAACCTTCCAAGTGCTGTAGATAATGCCGCTATTAAGTTTGATGTTTCCTGTGAGATACTTGGCTGTGTCTGGACTCACAAACGTGATTTGTCAGCTAAGCCTGAGACCAAATTCTTCCAGAGGCCTGTTATAAAAGAAGGAGAATAGTGTGATCCATGACAATGTGAAGGGTTCAGAATCCAATTTTAAGTGCAAGCCCTACAGCTATGTAGTCTGTAAGTGATAGAAAACATTATTGGGCAGCGATGTGCCAAATCTACGTGGAACATCGACCAGTCCCTTTGTTTTTGTGTGATATTTTACGTTAGAGATTACTTTCATTTTAGAGGGTATTTGAAAATATATAAATTTCTTAGGAATGCAGAGGGAATGTTGGTGGCTACATGCATTTTGCTCTCTCTTCTGGGTTCATGAGCACAGCTTTTTCTAACTGTGGTGGTTTTGTAGGATTCTGTGACCATTTAAAAGCAGGATTATTGATCTAAAAATGTAATCGCCCAGATCACAATTGAAAGGCTAGTGAAAAATGGCCTTTGGCATTTTGCCAAGCACATGAGTCCCCTGCCTTATTTTTGGCCTGACGTCTTTACCTTCTAGCGTGGAGACCCTGTGCCTCAGAAGCTTAGGGGAGCTGAGCCCTGGGACCTTTCTGGAAACTCTGCAGCCTATTAGGAGGGGCTGGATGTACACATGGTTTGGCCACTAAGATACTCCATAGTTCATAACTGAATTATGTCCTACAAATGGACTTCATTTGCCCACTGGCCTTAAATGGTGCTTCTTGTGTTGCTCATGATTCCTTGACTTGTCTTACCCCCTGGGCGGTGAGAGAGGAGAGCCTTTAGGTTTGGTTTCTTGTGCTAAGTTGAAGTGCCATGTGCTGGGGAATGCCACGGCATCGTTAGGTGAGTGGCAGCTGAGCACTCAGTGCTCCTGTTGCACGTGTTGCAGGTCAAGAGTGGGCTATTATATATATGCACACTTTTCCTCTGAGTTGCTTTTCTAGCAATTGATCTTCATCTGCTGGGCATGTAAGTGCTGCAGTTTGTTAGAGTCCTTGCTAAATACCTTCTTCAAAGAGACAGAGAGCCAATCCATGCATCTCTACCAGTACTCTTCAGTGGTGAGATACTGGAGTGCGTTTGGGTAAATGTTGCATTTTCCTTTTCTCTCATGCTTCCCTCCCCCTTCTCTGTTTTGTTTGTTTCAGGTTCTCGGCCTTTTTGGATCTACATAGTGGAAGTTGCATCTTGTGTATGGCGTGGTTAAGCTTGCAGCCTGTCACCTCGGCCTTCCTCCATTTTGGGCTGGTTACTTTTGTGCTGTTTTTGCATGGTTTGCAGGTGGATGCTGGCCTGACGGGAGACTCAACCAGTTCAGTACAAAACAGCTCGTGTTCAGGATCTTTTGACTGCAAGGAAGGTGTTATCCTGCCAATATGGTACCCAGAAAACCCATCCCTTGGGGACAAAATTGCCCGTGTTATCGTATACTTTGTAGCACTGATCTACATGTTCCTTGGAGTCTCCATCATTGCAGATCGTTTCATGGCATCTATAGAGGTCATTACATCACAAGAGAAAGAAATCACGATTAAGAAACCGAATGGAGAGACCACGACAACCACCATTCGGATTTGGAATGAAACTGTTTCCAACTTGACCCTCATGGCTCTGGGCTCCTCTGCTCCTGAGATCCTTCTGTCTCTGATAGAAGTGTGTGGGCATGGATTCATAGCTGGAGACCTGGGGCCGTCTACAATTGTTGGCAGTGCTGCTTTCAATATGTTTATCATCATTGCCATCTGTGTCTATGTGATCCCTGATGGGGAGACCAGAAAGATAAAACACCTGAGGGTTTTCTTTGTCACAGCTGCATGGAGCATCTTTGCTTACATCTGGTTGTACATGATCCTTGCTGTCTTCTCTCCAGGTGTAGTTCAGGTCTGGGAAGGTCTGCTCACACTTTTCTTCTTTCCACTTTGTGTCCTTCTGGCTTGGATAGCAGATAGACGTCTGCTTTTCTATAAGTATATGCACAAAAAGTACCGTACTGACAAGCACAGGGGCATTATCATAGAATCAGAAGGTGATCACCCTAAAGGAATTGAGATGGATGGCAAGATGATGAACTCCCACTTTCTGGATGGAAACATAGTGACTCTGGAGGGGAAGGAGGTAGATGAATCTCGCAAAGAGATGATCCGGATCCTTAAGGACCTGAAGCAAAAGCACCCAGAAAAGGACTTGGACCAGCTGGTAGAAATGGCTAACTACTATGCCTTGTCTCATCAGCAAAAGAGCAGAGCCTTTTATCGCATTCAAGCTACCAGAATGATGACGGGAGCTGGCAACATTCTGAAGAAGCATGCAGCTGAGCAAGCCAAGAAGAGCACCAGCTTGCATGAGGTGCGGCCAGATGAACCTGAGGAGTTCATCTCCAAAGTTTATTTTGACCCATGCTCCTATCAGTGTCTTGAGAACTGTGGTGCTGTTCTCTTGACAGTGGTGCGGAAAGGAGGGGACATGTCCAAGACCATCTACGTGGACTATAAAACAGAGGATGGCTCTGCCAATGCTGGTGCTGACTATGAATTCACAGAGGGGACCGTTGTCTTGAAATCAGGGGAGACCCAAAAGGAGTTCTCAGTGGGAATTATTGATGATGACATCTTTGAGGAAGATGAGCATTTCTTTGTGCGACTTAGTAACCTTCGTGTGGTGGAGAGTGAGGAACCTCCAGAGCTCAGTAACTCCCCATACCCAAAGGCCATGTTGGCTTCTCCTTGTGTGGCCACAGTGACTATACTGGATGATGACCATGCTGGCATCTTCACATTTGAGTGTGATGTTATACATGTCAGTGAGAGCATTGGTGTGATGGAAGTCAAAGTCCTAAGGACATCAGGTGCTCGGGGTACAGTCATAGTGCCATTTAGGACAGTAGAAGGGACAGCAAAAGGAGGCGGAGAAGACTTTGAAGACACTTACGGGGAGCTGGAGTTCAAGAATGATGAAACTGTGTAAGTACCCCATTCATTTCTGTTCCTGGGTCTAGTTTTGGTGTTTAACCCAACATTTTGCCTCCGTTACAGGTGAATGCTGACAAGGGACAGGCTCCTTTCTTCAGCTTTCCTTCAGTTTCCCTACTTACCTCTTTCAGGCAAGAACCGACAGCAGGATTTAAGAGCTCAAAGCTCTTGTCCCTTCCCTCTTGGGAATGACAAAGTGAAGCTTAGAAATACTGTGGGGCCCCGGGGGAGGTAGGAGGAACATATATCATTCTCTGAAGTCCTAAGGGTTAATGGAGACTTAAAGTATAGAGAGAGGAAAAAGGGCAAGCTTTTACCTGGCTGGGCAAATACAGGAAAGCCTCTTTTTTAACACCAAACATAGAGGGCACAGGAGTCTATTGCTATCCCTAGATAAAAAGTTTACAGCAGTTATTCACAGGCAAGCAAGAGCCGATCAGTAGACATGGGGCTTTAATTTCACAGGAGCAACACATGCTACCTGTGTCCCTAGTCTGCCTGTGCAACTTGCAGGTCTGCGTGGCAGCTAATTCACAGAATAGGCACAGCTGCAAGCTGTTCTGCTGGACTTGTGAAATCCTTCCAGCCTCTTTGTCCCTATGGTCTACCCATATTCCCCATGTCACCTTCTCTATGATCTCCCTGTGTCTGTTCTTTTACTACCTGTGGTTTTTCCCCTTGTAAAATACGATGGCAATTGGCAACAATGGTCTAAAGCACTGCAGCTGACAGCTTGTCCATGTGGCTCGTGACCCAGTGTTTTCATACAGAATAAAGAAGGGAAGCAGAGTAGTCTGTACCAGTCCTGTTAATTCAGCTCTTTTATTGCGTACAAAGCAGCTGATATGAAGCTTGGAGGTAATAAAGACCAGAGAGGCGATAATGTCTAATTGCTTTAAGCACCTGCTGTTAACATTAGTGGGGAATGAGACAAATCCCTTAGCTGAGAAGGGAGAGGGAGGGGGGTGTGGACCTGGTGCTAAAATTCCCTAGTGTGAGGTGCCTAGGTTCCTCTTGTTAACACCTAATCACTTGAGCCCTCAAAGAAAGAATTGTGCAGACTTGCAACCAGCATCAGAGAAAGGAAATCTTTGTACCAAGCCTCCCAGTACAGTACCCGAAAGGATGTTAGTACATTAAATGCTATGGAGTAGGGGTGCCCTAATTCAATAGCACCTTCTGCCTTAGTCCACTAAACCGTTTAATCCAGCTAATATCTGCAGTCCTAGTGCTTGATTATAACTATGTGTTCTTCCCTATGAAAGGAAGAAAAGCTCCTCATTGGCTGGGTTCAGCCACGATCAGAGATGGAAAGGGATCAGCTGTCCTCATCTGGCCTTGTCAGGGAGATGGGCTGTGCAGGTTAGTCTCCTTAATGGAGCCACAAGGTGATTTCTCTAGAGAAAGTGAAGATGAATGTCAGCTGCATGATTACAGTCTTCTGTGAGTAGACTACCTAAAATATAATGGGTACTACCTTGCTTCAGCCAGGTCTTGAAGGAAGCAGACTTTTCCTGCTTGAAAAAGACCCACCAGTGAAAGGCCAGCAGATTTGGGGTACCAGAGAAAAAGCCCATGAGCCATCTTACTCCAGACTGTGCTCCCTTTCTTTCATCTTCTGGCTGATGTAAGACTTATTTTTGCCTTTGAAAAGTGTGTCAGAAGGTCAGAGCATGCCCACATAGTTGCTTCACTTGGGTTAAAACAAATCACATTCAGCAATCCTTGTGGGACAGACGTTAATGAAACAGAAAACAAGTATGTGTAGCTTGCTTAACGCTGTGGTTTGTGACCTAGAGAAGATACCCTAGAGCACAGGTGAGACCTTTGTGGTGTACTTAAAACTGTGCCCACACCTAACGCATTAATGTGGCTTTCACTTCTGTATCAGAAGACTGCTGGGAACAAAGCCTGCTACCCACAGTGTCCATGGAGATCATGTGGCTAGAAGAGATGAATTTCTTTTGAAGCTAGAATAAATATGGCTGGCTCAACATAGCCCTTAATCAAACTGATAAGCCTAACAAGCAAGGAGATTATGTCAGCCTTTATTCACTCCTAGGTTTAATTTTAATTCTCCAGGTCTTCTGTGAATGGAGTTTTGGGCTGGAAACAGGTGAAGGTAGTTTTCAGTAATCAGCCCTTGGTCTTTAAATTCAGTGAACACAGGGCAGCTGCTGTACTTTGCCAGCTCTTCTCTGAGGTGCAGGTAGAAGCGGGTGTAGAAACCTGCAAGTGATAATGGGTGAGTTTAATCTCTTCCTTTTTATTTTTCTTTGTAAATCTGAATGCAGAAAAATAATTTTCAGCAAATATTCAGGCTGCAAACCAATTTGAGGTAATTCAGGTCTGAATTCTAGTTCTAGTTTGGGTAGATGGATGGATACAGTGTTTGGGACAGTTTTGCTGATCTAGAGGCTAGTGCATGAGTGACTAGTCGTGGTACTGCTTGGTACAAGGCTGTGTGAAGACACTGGGTCTCTGGATAGCCAGGTTGCCTGGCTGAATGTTTCAGGCATTAAATACCTGTCTCTTAAATGCCTTGCCATTGAGGGGAACCCACTGTGGGGTACTGAGGTCTCATACATGCTGAAGGGGGTCTGAGGGTCCCCAAAGCCTGGTGCAGAACAGAGGGGAAAGCAGGAAGGTTAAGATGGTCACTAGACGATGCCAAGGACAGGGAGTCAGAAAGCAGTGAGAAGGTATGTGCTTTCCACTTCAACCTAATAGTTAGGCTCTTGCTTAGGAAAGGTGAAACTTGGGCCCTAGTTTCTATGCTGGTGTAGGAGCTGCTCGTGGGTTTATACAAACTTGAGATGGAGTCCTGTCTTCCTCGCTGCTTTAGCCTTGTCATTCGCCTCGTGGAGTCACTTTGAAAAGATTTTGGACTTGTGGAGGAAGCAAATGATTTAATTGTGTCTTGCAAACACCTAAGGCAGCGCTACACTTTGCTGTGGCTGTGCATGTATGCTAAGGATCTGCAGGACTGCAGCCGCAAAGAGGCACAGATCAGTGTAAGCTTCAGCTCAGCTTGCTCTCTGGCACACGAATTAAAACGACTTCAGCTTGCATTCTGCAGCGGCAGGTGATCTGTAAGTAGTTTGTAGGTTGGCCTCCTAAAGTGTAGCAATGGCTAGATTAATCTGAGGGGCACAGGATTACACAGCATCCCTGAGGTTAAGCTATAGGAGAGGCGCTGCCATCTACCAAATCCCCAGGGCCAAGGATAAGCACTTTCCCTGAAAACTAAATGGAGAAGGGGTCTTTGCTTAAATATAACAAGATAAACTTAAATTATCTCAAGGTTGTTTTTAAGAGGCTTTCCCTAAGATATGCGGGACTGAAAAAAGGTGAGTTGATGCAAAAGATTACAGAATGAGAGGGAAATGGATCCTGCCACCGGCTCTTGCTTATTGCCTCTGTGATTCTTTCTAGACTAACACAGTCAAAGTTTCCTAACTCACATTTGGGAGGGGGCACAAGAGAAAGCAGGCTGAGATGGAGGAGGCTTGAAACAATGTCGTTATTACTGACATATGGTCCCACGCAGTGTGTGTGAGTGTATGGATGTGTATGGGTGTTGGATAACTATAAATCAAGCCATATCATCTTGAATGCTGTCATCTGTTGAGAAGGGAATTGATCAGGTCTCAAACATCTGATTACACTGCGTCTTTTTCAATGCATTTGTTATTTCCAAACTTGTGTTCCCGTGAGGGTCAGAAATGACCTAAGCAGCTGAAGCAGAATCCTAGTTCTCTTGTTGACTAAAAGGAAACTGTTAAGAAATCAAGCCCAAAACTTAGATTTTTTTATTTTTTTTATTTTTTTGCAAGATGACTGAACATTTTTCTGTTAAATGATTTTGTATGGGAATAAATGCTAGGTTCTTGAAGGTATGAAAATGTAGAAGAATGATTGACCCAGCTGCTTTATCATGTCCAAGCAATAAAGAAATCATTAAGAGCCAGCAGTAAGAAGTGAATTGGGTTTTAAAGGATTTTCTTTTTGCATAATAGAGGGAACTCCCAGAAAGTCATTAAATTTAATTTACATTTTCTCAGTTTAAATTGTTTTCTCTGTTTAAAACTGTTTAAATTCATATGGAAATCTGTCCAGGTCTTGCATTACAAAGCTTAGGAAGATGCACAAGTTACCAGTAGCTAATTGATATACCAGCTAGAAGATAAGGTGTCAAGTTCTGCTGTGGCTGTGTCACTTGTAGCAGCCATACTGAGGTTTAGGCCAAGAGATTTACTTCGTTACTTGCCTTTGTTGCTGGTTGCTCAATTACTTGCAGGACCTGAGGGTTAGTAGAGGTGTAGCTGCCTGCCCTGAGTCTGTAGTTCCCAGAGTGTTGCCTGTGGCTCAGGAAGGAACTGGATATTGAGAGATGCTGTGGTGGCAAACTGGTGATAAGTGGCCTGCAAAACCTCTTTGCTAAGTCAGCCTGGCTGAACTTTGGTAACATGTAGAAACCTACAGTGATCTATCTAGCTGTCTGTTTTAGGCAGAGATCTCGGTAACAGAAGGGCTGTCTCCTCTGTTCATACAGAGACTGCTGGAGACAAGTGGTCCTGTCTGGGTTAAGCTCATGTGGGTGCTGTGCCCCAAGGCTGGGGCAAGGTGGTTAACAACTGCCCTAGGCAGCCACCATGTGCTGCTGCTGCTGACACCTTCTCTCCTTTGTGTTGTGCCACCCTTGTTCGGTGGGAAGGTCGGTACCCCTTCTTTCTCCTTTTCCTCTCCTGCCCACCCATGGCTGGATGCAGAGATACCTGGGCTCTGACCCCTTGCTTGTAGCCCTGCCATGGTGGCTGTTGGGTAGCTGTGATAGTGGAGAAAGGCAGTTGTCTGTTTGAAGGACGTCATATTGAGGTTTGGTGCAATTAATTGTCCTTCCTTTTTGCCATTCAGTGCTTGAGGAAACTGTCAACTTAATTTTTTAATTTAATCACCTACACAGTCATGGTTGTGGCATTTTGAGGGGAATGCTGTTAATGACACTTAGCTCTTTTGCATGGTATTTCATCAGTAGAGCTCTCAAAGGGGATTGAGGGACATTTATTCCCACTTTGTACATGAGGAAAAAATGCAGAGAAAGTGACTTTTCTTCCCTCTGGATTACCCAGCAGATCAGAGGCAAAGACAGGAATGAAGCTGACCTCCCTGAACTGCTGGCCTGTGCTCTGTCCAGAGGAAGGTGTGTGTGCACCAAGCTTGTAATTTCCTCTTACTCAGGACCACAGTGAATTTATGCAGTTTCACTGACCTCTCCTCAGCTGTTGTGAATCAGATTGGTGCAGGTATAGGCCGTAGGTGAAATATCTCGCTATTCCCCTGAGCTGCCAAGAGTAAGTGTGGTTTTCAGTGCTCATTTTCCTAAATTAAATTTTAGTCACATGACATGGAGGTGTGCTGCATCTGCAGACCTTGGTTTATCTGTATCAGCTGTGATAACTCTAATTCATGACCGAGGTAGTGACAAAATTATTTTGGTAATCTAGTCTGAACTCTTGTTCAACAGCTCTGATAGAACCTGCACTGATCCTAAAGCTCTGGGCTCCAAGGAGAAGAGCCCTCAAAAAATTAAGACTAATTAGTGGTACCCCAGGCAATGAGAATTTGTTGTGTGAGGCTGGTGGTTTCCTTCTCTCAGGACATGCTTCCTTCCCATTAAAGCCTGCTTGAAATTGAATCCTCCAAACTCTTATCCAGTTTGTTTCTATCAGTGGGTAAGCTCCTTCTGGCTTTCTTGTCCTGCACCTTCACATAAATTAGAAGTTCTTGGTTCCTGTTTTAATTTATATTAAGGGAAAACAGTAGCAGCTGTCCTCCAGTTAAAAAGCCTTTCCACCACTCTGATGCCAGCAGTGAAAGGCTGTTGTATTTGCTTCTTGCTGTGAAATTCTCCTGTCAGTGCTCTTAACAGTACCAGTTTCTAGTTTAACTGAAATCCTTTACATACGCATGCACACTCTGGGTTTCTGCTGCAGTCCTGCTGTGCGGTCTAGGTGGTGTGACCTGCAGGGGATTAGTGTAAGGCCTCGGGGACTGTTCCTGGGGTGTATGTAAAATCAGCCTGCAGAAATGTGAGACCATGGCAACATCTGAGAAGAAAAGCCCTGAGCTGACCTTTACCTTCCCAGTCAGTCCCAGATAGTTGGCAGGTGTCGGAGGGACATACTTGCTGTCTGTCAGAAGGACAAATGACATCCTGTCTCGGGGACTGTGACTTCTTGCCCATCAAAGGAGGCATTTGTATGAGTTTATGTGACGGCATTAAATAGGGGAGCCCTGAAATCCCATCTCAAAAGAGAGGCGTGTGGTGGAGATCTACTCTTCAGAGCTGGTATGTGCCCTGACGTAGCAGAGAAGCCCTGGGAAGCTCATGGGTTCCTGAAGTAGGAGGGCCCTGGGAAGGGATGTTTTGGGAGGTATCAGAGGGGCAGTGATGTTCCTAGTTTAGACCAAACACAGGGAAATTCACCCTGCCAAATGACAGAATCAAGTTTTGGGTTTAGAAACAAACAACAGACCCAAATTGATCATAGATAAAACCAGTCTACTGTGACTTGGGTAAGCTTTGCCTCCTTTGTTCATACTGATTCATGCGTTACTGTGTTGAGCACCTTTGCAAATGAGTGGCTTGGACATCACACCCTTTACACACAGGTTTGCAGAGGCACAGGTCGTATTTGTTTCCCACCTATAAGAAGGAGGAGAAGGCACAGTTTGAATGATGCAGCTTCAGGGGACACGAAGAGATGCTGGGGGCAAGGCTTGGTAGACCACATATCATTCTAAGTACGTGCTGGGGTTTTTTAACCCACAGTAGGAATGTTACTCACTGTAGTATGTTTGTGACCTCCAACAGATCAGAGTGCCAGCAAAATTTCTGAGTTAAATATGAGCTTATCTTTTTCTAAGTGAGGTGAGGAGAACAGGAGAGTCTAAAATCTCCCCAGCCAGAGGTCCTCCAGCATGTTTTTCCTGTGGCTAAATAGAAGCAGCTCATCCTGGTGGAACATGGCAGCTGTTTCAAATAAGAGATGATTTACCTGTTGCTAGCAGTGTGGCTTGTTTCTTATTTACCTCATGTCAGGATAAAAGGTGATAAGAGAATTTGCTGTGCTAGCTGATAGAAGCACTGGAGACCACATTCATCCTCCATTTAGCTTCAGTGAAAGCAGCACATTTAAAGCTGGGAGGAACGTGGACTAGTAGATATTTACAGCTGTCTTAGCAGATGGGCTGTTGACAGATGAGGCCCCTCCAGTCTCTGCCTGGTTGCCAGCACGTTCTGCTGCGAGCGTTCCAGCTGAAGCCAGCCCTGGTGCGGAGCCGGCCCTGGCTGCTTGGCATGTCAGGCCCTTTGGGGGGGGTGATGCTGGAAGGGCAGCGGGGTGAAAGTCTGAACATCAGATAGGACTGGTTCTTCTTGGCAGGGTTTGCAGGGCCTGACCTGAGGAGGCTGACAGATGTCTGCCAAGCTGCCTCAAAGCTGGAGCAGCCTCACCTGGAGCTGGGCTGCAGCACCTGGAAGCCCTTCTCTGGACATCACATCCCCGACAGCCCCCACTGTGTCCTGCTGTGCTGCTTCCCAGTGCTGCTGGGGAGCCTTTCCGGGAATTAAAAAGAGCTCCCCCATGTGAGCAGGAGCCATGGCTCTGGTCTCCTTGTCCTTCTGGTAGGTGGTGAAAGGAAGGTCTCCTCTGGTGTTTTTAGGTGCTGGGGAGGAAAAAGGCTTTTCTTCTCTCCTGTGTTTGCCTCTGCAAACAAAGTTTCTGGGAGTGGTTGCTGGTGCTGCGGCTGTTGCGCTGTGTTGTAGATAGTTTAGCTGCTGCTGTGCTTCTTTGCTACTCTATGTAAAAGTATGTTGTTACAGTGAAATGGGGTAGGAATTACCTTTTGTGCCTCTGTTTTTCTTTCCACGAGATAAGCAAACCAAATGGGTCCTACCCTTGTAAAAATCCCCACCTGAGCACTGTGCGGCTCTGCTTTCATCCTTCAGAGGAAAAAAGCATGATAAAGCTATCAATATTGAATGTTGAAATTCTACTTCACTTATCTCTGCTTTACCTGTCTTCCCTCCTGTGTTGTTCTCTCCTTTAACTCATCTGCTGGAGAGTTTTGGCTTAATACTGCCGTCTCTACCTCCCTTAGTAAAGGCACCTGGACCACCATGCTGTTTAGGAGGGACGTGCCAGGACCGGCGTATTGACTGTGCCAGGCTAAATAAGCACTGAGCACTCTGTTTTCCAAGACATGAGAAATGCTGCTTTATTTTGGGGTCAGTTTTCGTTAGCTTTGATAGCTCACAGCAGTTTTCTCTTTCTGTAGGGAGCTGGGGAGGGAGAACATGTGAATTCGCAGGTTTTCCCAGATGTGTCCTGTTAGCTGGCACCACGGGAGGTGAGCAGAGCTGTGAATAATGCAAAAGCGCAGTGAATGGACTATGTATGAGCAATAACTGCTTGCCTAGCAGCCCTGCTCCCAGGGTTTGATCAGCTGTACCCTGCAGAGCAATACCTGAAAGCTGTAGCAGGGTGGAGCGATCATCTGATGTGTGCTGCTGGCATGCGAGGCTGTAGCGCTGTGGAAGCGTGAGGAGCTGTGTGTGCTTTATCTCAGTGGTGACCATGGTGCCTGTCCTATAGGATGGTCTTCATTTTCTATAATTAGTGAGTTCTTGGCGTAACTGTCTTTCTTGCTCTTTTTGCAGCCTGACAAGTGGAGCGGTGCTAGACGTGGTCTGTGGGAGTCAGAGCTGATGGCAGCTTCAGTAGGTCATTAGACTTTGTGGTGGGCAGCTGGTGCTGGCTTTCCCTTGAGGTGACAAAAGAAAAAAATGGGCTGCAGGGCCTGATAATCCCATCCTTTGAATGGTACAGAACAGCAGAAAAAGGCATAACAGATGTGACATCTCCCCTGGCTTGACAGTAAGCTGTAGACAGTGGTGGAGGAGCAGGAGAGAAGTGCAGGGTGGTTTCCTTGGTGCACAGCCCCGAGAGGAGAGGGGAAAGAGCAAAGGAGCTGTTGCATTTGGTGTTGGGAGAGCACCGGTAAGTGGACAGGTATTTTTTTTTCTCTTCTCTGTGCTCTGTAGGTAGCAGTAGGTCCCATGTGTTTTCCTGTGCAGTACTTCTGGTCAGCTGGGAGCCTGAGGAGGTGAGGTGCAGCGGTCCTGAGTGGTTATGGGGTACTGGTCCCCAGTGTGCTGCTTGCAGGGCAGCTGATAGTGCAAGCCTGGTGCTGCAGCTCCCCTGGGAAGATCTGGTTCATGAGGAAAAACTGAGTCTGGACTAAAGTGGAAAGTAAAATCCAAGGGTTGAAATGGGCTCCTGGGAGCATAGCTTTGGGGACCCAAGTGATGGAAGCACGGCTGGCCTCTGGGGAGCAAGCTGCCTTGTCTTGAGGTCACTTCGTCTCCCTGAGGGACCAGGGTAGCCATTCACAGCTCCGGGGTGTTTGAAGGCAGGACAAATGGATGGGCAGGCTGAGGGGGGAACCTCGCCAGTGTGTGCTGTAGTGACTGGAGCCCCCATTTGGCCTGGCCTGGGACTATTAATGTCCTGCCTTTGGGGACTGCTTTTCAGGGCCTTTTCTAAGGAGGCTTAGGCATCCCTTGTACATCTAGCCTGGCATGTGATACCTCATGTGGTGCTGTATCTCCTGACCCTGCAGTGGGAAGGGAGCCCAGAGCCACCCGTGCAGGACAGGGACTGTCCTCAGCCAGGGATTTGTCCCTTGTGGTGCAGTGCTGTCCTGGGCGGCAGGAGAGGGAGTTTCATGGGGCTGTAAGCTTGCTAAGGAGAGGCCCGAGGAACAAGTACGCAGAAACAACAAACTTCGGCTAAGGGTACTGCCCTTCCAATTTTTTGGGCGGGGATGATTTTTTTTAAGTGAATTGCTGCACAGAGTAATGATCTGCTCCCCAGAGGGTACATCTAATGGAATTAAAGGGTATCTCTATCTTGTTCTGGGCGCTGAGAGCTTCCTCGAACTGCTGCCCAGAATACTTGTGAGACACCCTATAATTCAATTAGAAGTACCCTCCAGGGAGCATATAATTATATCATATCTATGAAACGTAATGACAGCCCCCTCGTATCACATGGTAAGCAACTCTCTGCTGCTGCCCAGAACCTTTCACCGGTAAGGAACTAATCTGCTTAGCGCAGATTGAACTCGGTGGTGTACAGCACTTACCCAAATGCTTCTGAAGGGAATCCCTGCCAGCGGAATAAACCTGTTAGCAGCACATGAGCATTGCCGCCCTCGCATCCCTCTTCTCAACCCTTGGACCACTCTGACCAGGGTTGCTTGCTTCCACCCTTGCCATCTTCTCTGAAGCTTCCCAGGAATTTTGAAGGATGGGAAGCTTGCTTTAACCCTTTAAATTTGTATTTTTTCTCCTTGTTGGGTAGTAATAGCCTGTGATGGAGTGTGCTGAAGGGATTGAGCTCCATAGCAGGCAGTGTCCTACCTTCCTGCTGCTACCCTGTAAAATTTTGATACAAGTTGTGATGTTCTGGGGAGAGAAATAATTGTAGTGCCAATTGAAACACAGCAGCCTCTGGTGTGAACTGCAGCATCTGGAGCAGTTTAAGGCTAGAAGTGAGGAACACTGAATTTGACCACTGCATAGGGGACTTCCATGGGACACTGCAATTCTAATTAACTCTCACCAGAGGCCTCAGCTTAAATCAATCTGCAGAAAAACAGAGCGGGAGGGTGGGGTAGGGCCTTGGAGTGACTTTGAGTACCTAAAGAAATCCCATGGAGGAATTTCCTTCCCCACAGTAGAAGTCCACTGAGAAACAGGGTCAGCTGCCTCATGATCGAAGGATAACCCCTAGTCTGTACAGGTCTGTTGATGCACTGCCCCCAACCCTCCTGTAGTTCAGCAGCTTCAGATGGCTTTCCCAGAAAGCTCATCCACGCACATGAATAATTAAGCTTATCTACCTGTCATAAGTTTGTAGTTGCTGTGAGTGCGGTTGCATTGCTGGCTGTCAGCCCCAAGGTGTCTCTTTGCCCTCAACTCCTGGAGCTCTGAGTGAGCTGGACACCTCTGGAATACGAGATGGGAGCAGGGAAGGGAGCTTTGAGAGATGATGGAGGCAGCAGAGAAGTGAGATTTGCTCCAATTAGGAGGTGGGAGAACACTGTGCTGACCTTGAAGGCAAAGGATCTGAATCCCAATGTGTGTGTTTGACTGGTGTTTTGGGGGTGAATCACCAAAGGTGGAGCAGAGGTTTGTTTAGGTGGCATTGTTCTCTCCTTGGAGTCAATTACATGGGGAATTGCTGGCCAGGAAGGCCCTACTGGGGGTATGTCCAGGGCTCAAAGGAGCTCAGCTGTGAGTTGCGGAGTACTCTGGAGAAAGGTAGATGGCAAACAACATGGTTGGAATGAGAAGAAGAAATGGATGAGAGTTACTTGCTGGGAACCATGCGGTCTTGGTCATCTCCCCTAATGTGGGGCTGGGGCTCTGTTTCTTGCTGCAAGGCCAGTACTTCAACCAGGACTTCTCAGTTAGTGGGGATGTCTTGGAGGTGGATTGAAATTTATCTCCTGGTTCCTCTTCCACTAGCTGGTAGGAAAATAAACTTTCAGCCTTGCTGAGGCAAGCCAAGGGAAGGAGGATCTGTTTTCTGCTTCCTGCTCTTTC
>NW_010130977.1:32924-42667 GCF_000699245.1 Pterocles gutturalis
ATTCTACCCCTGCCCACCTCACAAAAACCATAGCACCCTGGGGCCTGCCTCCTCCCACTGCCTGTTTCCGGTGAATGCTTCAGGTCACACTATGGAGATAGTTGATCTTTTTCAGGTAGCACTGCCTTTAACTGAGTATGGCTTGGAGTGAAGAGAAGCAGTATTCTTCCCTGTAGACATCTTCACCTTCCCTCCCTCTTGGTATCTAGGCATCTGTAATGATGGTCACCACCTCCAAACATTGCAGCAAAGCACGAGATGTGGCATGCAATAAAATGTTGAACCATCCTGTAAATCCTGGTGCTGCTCAAGCATCATATACTTGTCTAGAACAAGAGAGAGACTTAGGCAAACAGTTGTAGCAGGCTCTCCTGTGTCTGTGTTGGAGTTGTGTTTTCATCCCAGCTCTGGAGTAGCTCTCACTGCTCTAGTGTGTTTGCACAAGGAAATCCTTGTAGAGTAACACCTTGGTTTTCTGTTCCCAGGGAAACCCCGTTTTCCAGGTGGCTTGTGCTTCACTTGGCCTTAGAAACAGTTACATGCTTTTCCTGTAACATGGTGGTGGGACAGTAGCACGTCCAAGGTCATCTGACCTCCTGCAGACAGAGCATCTGGAGTGCCTGAGGAATATTGAGGTAGTATTGCTTGGTTACCTCAGGCAGGTTCTTGTATAAATAAAAGTTATTTTGTGTTTGTTTCTCCTTCCATATGGAGGGATCCCAGATTGCTCAACAAATCTTGCAGGAGGATCATTTTATCTACCAAGCAAAAGCAAGTGCTCGTAGGCACACTGTGTGGGGCAGCCTGTAGCCCTGTGAGATACCATAGGGCAGGGGGTGAGCAGGGTGAGGGGACATCCATGTTGGGCAGGTTTTTAGGCTGGCATGGTCAGCAGTGGCGTGCCCATCCCATAAAGATGCACATTTTTCTTCATAAGGAGCACAGCTCCTGCAGACTCGCAGCCTGCCTTCCCGCACAGCTGCTGAGTAGCACTGGGCCCTGGGGGCAAAGCCTCCCTGGGGTGGCTTGTCCAGGGTCACCTCTGAGATGCTTCAGGCACTGCACCCAGGTGGGGTGTGTCCATCCTCTGTGGGAACAGAAACAGGTTGGTGGGCCTTATGCCATGCTGTGGCACTGCTGCCCCACTACCCCTGGCTCGCACAGCCCTCTCTGAGCAGCCTGCTTGGGTCTGAATGTCAGCTATTGCTATGGGGCTTCTGCAGGGATGCGGTGTCTCACCAGAGCCCTGCCATTTAGAGCATCAAACTGTTACTAACCCCTTAGCAGCTCTGGAAATAGGTGATAACTTTCAATAATTTGCAGCAGCTGGGCACACTGTCCCCTCTCTGTCACACACACACTGTGCATGCTGTGTGTAGGAGAGGGAAGGTGGTGGTGCCACTGTCTCCTCCACTTGTGGTCCCCAGTTAAGGACCTGCTCCCAGACCCTGGTGGGCACCTCTGTGAGTTGTGGAGACTGAAGTCCTGTCTGTAGAGGTGGCAGGGTCTTGCTCACAGCCTGCTCGTTAGCTGATGTCGGGGGTGTGTGACATGGCCATGTGCCCATTCCAGCTTGTGCAATAAGCCCTTAGTCACCCAAACCCCTCTCCAGAGACCATTAGGGTCCCTTAGCAATTTTAAATTGCTTTTAGCCTTGACCAGCCTGAGAACCTACAAGGAAAAGCTTTTTTACAGCAAATAACGCACATCCACTCCCAAGTTGGTTGTCAAATTGTGCTATTCCTAGGTGCAGGAAGGTGATTGGGAACAGTCAGCATGAGTTTACCATAGCAGTTTGTGGCTGACTAACCTGATTGCTCTCTGTGATGAGATGCTTGATTTGGTAGCCGTGGAGAGAGCAGCGGATGTCATTTACCTTGGCTTTCAGTTTTTGACATGTTCTTCTATAGCATCCTTATGGCCAGGCTGGGGGCATATGGCCTTGATAGGTGACTGCAAGATGGATTAAAAAACTGTCTGGTCTGCCAGGCTGAAAAAATGGTGGTCAGTGATTTGAGGTTTAGTGGGTAGCCAGTTCCTAGTCACAACCTTGAGGGGTTGATTTAAGGCTGGAACAGTTCAGCATCTTTGTCCGTGCCAGGGATGATGGGGTGATGCACAGCCCTGCCCCAACGAGTCCATGGGACCATGGTCCGAGGGGAAGGTTGGCACACTGGAGTGTGGGTTGCCAGCTGCAATGGGCTCATTGCGCATGACCTCAGTGTGCAGCAGAAATGGGCTGACAGGGGCCTTGGGAAGCTGGGCAAGAGAAACACAGGTCTGGTACCTGGGACAGGGACAGCCGCTGTCCTGGCGTGGGCCGGGGGCCAGCTGGCTGGGAGTAGCTGTGCAGGGAAGGAGCTGTGCTGTGGGGAAGACTGCTCGGTTCATGCAGTTTAAACCAGATCGGGATTGAAATGGTGCATTGATTTATCAGCAGTGTATAATTAACCAGCAATCAGTGAGCTGTACAGGGAGGATCAATACCACCAATACAGTGGAGAAGCCAGAGTGCTGTACACCTGTGTGATGCTGATGTTCAACTACAAATTTCTAAGGAAGCGTTTGTCACTGGTACCCGAAAGTTATGCTCACGCATGCAGTTACATGCCCCCATGGTGTTCCTGTTTCAATGGTGGGTGCTGCCCAGGGTGGGCCTGACGAGACCCCCACGGACCTGGTGGTCACTGTGGACGTGAGTCTGCAGCATAGCATGTCTTAAATGTTAGCCTGGTAAGTCACTGCTGCTGACTTGGGTTTTTGCAGGCAGTGGCAGAGGTTTATTCCCTTTAAAGATGGAAGCAGCTCTGGCCATCTCTGGCATGTCAAGGGAAGGTCTTTCTGGGCTGCCCACCTTCTCCCCTGCTTTGGGGGATGTCCTGGCAAAGGCGGTGAGCTAGAGTTTCCCACCCAATGTCCGTTTTGTGCCTTTTTTTTTTTCTCTCTGGGACAGGTGAGTGCTCTTAGATGCTGACCAGCCGGGGTGTTGGTTATTACACACGTAGCAGAAGTCCCAGGGAGAGCACAGCCCGAGGTAGCAGCTTATATCCCAGTGTGTGTCCCTTAGCATGATGGCTGCGTGTAATATGTACTCACCACATGTTGCTGATTCTCCATCTGCACTGCTGTATGCAGATGATGTTGGCTGTCAGAATCGCCAAGGACACGCAGCAACATGCTCTCCTGGTGATCTCTTGCTTTGACCTTCAGGTGGTATTTCTAAATTTTTGAGGTTGTGGGACAGAAGCAAGTGCCACCATGCTGTGCCATTGTGTGAAACTGGCTGGAGCCCAGCAGTGGTGACCCCAGAGCAGGTTTCTTTTCCAGACACTGGTGTTGTGGCAGATTTGGCAGAAAATGAGAAAAAGCAGGAGAAACATTCCAGAAATAATAGTGGGGAAAAAAAAGTGCTAATGATAAGGAGAAGAGAAGCACCATTTTCTTGATCTCGGATAGCATGTGTTTCATGCAGAGTGACTCAACAGCCAGCCTTGGCTGTCTTTCAACCCTGATCTCTGGTTGAATTTATTTTTTTCTGTTAATGTTCCATTTTAAATAGTGTAGTCCTCTGAGGGCCTGAGCTGAAGCCTGTTACATGTGATAGAAATACTCGCAGTTAGAGCGGGTGGAGGGAGCTGTGTTAACTGCCTCTTTGCTAGTATTTGCTGTTTTGTTGGCAAAGTTGTTTTGATGTAGTTTTGAATTAATTGGTTGGAAGAACAGAAGCCATGCAGTCATGGCAGCTTATTTAAAGCTTCCCTTCTCAGGCAGTCCAGGTGTCTCTAGATGGCTATGTGCCATGAGAGCATATCAGTAAATAGCCATGAAATTGGGCTATTTACATGAGATTTTAATCAAGGTCTGCCAGGACTGGAGTGCAAGTAAGCACTGCAATATTTAAGTCCTATATGGAGTGGAAACACTTTCTTTTTCTATCTAAGAGGGTGTGGAGATTTCACAGATCTACAAGTTGAATGTGTGAAATATTCTTCGGGAACTTCAGTTTTTTTGGTGTTTCTTTGTGAACAATGGAATAAAAGGGCAGATTCAGCTGCATGGCATTTTTGTTTCTTGCAGTGACTTGGAAGCACAATAGGAAGCAAGGAGAAGATATGGTAAATTGTAATCTCTACCATTAGGAGCCTTTCCTGCAATTGTTCCTGCTCTCCCTGGGTTTCAGTGGGAGCAGGAATTTGGCTTTTCCACTGGCTTTCTGTGCCTGGATGGAGATCAGGAAGTTTTTTCTCAAGCAGCTGTAGCTATGTACTTCGGTCATCAGAGGGGTTAAATCTCAGTGATCAGAGTTGGAAATGTGACATTGGAGATTGGATATAGCATCCCATTTTGCTGGTACACTGATAACAGAATCTTATCAGCCTGCCACTCTTATTTGATTACTAACACTTGCTGCTGCAGAAACTGAGAGGGAGAGATGGGAAGTGGCTATTGATTGGCAATCAATAGGGACGGAGGTGCTTTCATCAGCCCCAGGGAAGGTGGCACATTCACCTGCTGATTGCAGCCTGCAAATCCCAGAGGGGATGTGCTGGGTATTGGCATGGCAGCTTGTTGCAGTTATCAGACCAATGCTAGAAGAAATCAGTCTTGAAATTAGTGCTTTTGGCAGTGCCCCTGTGTAAGCTGTGCCATCCGGTGACAGAGCCACCAACACCCCAGCCTAAGGTTAGCAGCATTGGCTGAATTCATCAAACATGCCCTGGGAGAATGGAGAACAACTGGGTTTTGTGCAGTGGGGCTGGCTGTGCTCACTGTTTGAATACTGATTCTTCATTAAACAATAGGGGCTTATGCAGTTGGGAATAGGACCAAGCCTCTGTTTTTCTTGAAAGAAGCCAGATGAAATTTTGTATTCTTTTTTCTCTCACTATGTTTCTCTACATATACTCCTATATGCATCTTTTATCTCCTCTGCTTCTCTGGCCCTCCTTCTTCTCTCAATTTGCTTGTACTTTTGTCTCCCAGTACACCTCTGCTTCATATGCTCTAAAAGTCCTTGGAGAAAGGAGCCAGGATTGGCAATTAATGCAAATACAAGAAAAGCTGAGGAACATCATACATAATGTCGGTGTCACCTCCAGTAAGTGAGTTTTTCAACATTAGGAAGGGCGGTACAACCAGTACAGGGAAGTACAGCCCTTTGTATTCAGATACAGACGGGTGCAGATGGTCCCTAACTTCTTGGTGACTGGAAGCTGGAATATGATGGGGAGACCATCATGGTTTCTTCTGCTCTTTCCTGAATTAGACTTGATGCTGGGCAGGGCTGAGCTACCCCCAGCCATTGCTAGTTAGCAATGTAGTAAAGCGCGTGAAGCTGAGCATGGCTGCACTGTGCCCTGATAACCTGCCCCTGTGCAGGCTGCCTGCAGCGGGAGCTGGGCAGGATGCTCGCTGAGGGGATCTGCGGGGGGCACCTCTGTCCCATGGCCTGCTGAGCAAAGCTGCCCGGGGTGGGCATGGGGCATGTCCAGCAGAAAGGGGATTTTGTACAAAATCCTTCCCTGGGATGGAGAGCCACCTTTCTTCTCTTGCGTTCCCCATTTAAACCCAAGAGAGGCTGTTTTTAAAAAATCCTGTTAAGAGAATGTTCTATTTGCGTGATTAAATCCTAGAAGTCAATAATGCCAAGCAGAACATTAATTCTGCCCCCAGTGTGTGTAGTTATAAAATGATATTTAATTACACAATTACAAACTGTTTATCTGATAATCAAATGTATTCTCAGTGTCTTCTACACGCAGAGCTTCATATGTGAAACATCTTGTCGGATTTTTGCAGTCTGCGGTACTCTCACCAATTTAATTATCCTCATCTTATCATGTGCAGCTGAATTGACCTGTGCCTAATTCTCTCTTAATTTTTGCCAGGCCACTGGTATGCATCAGAAGATGTTCCCTTTGCATTAGAAGAACTACAGTGGTGTAAACCAGGCAAAATAAAATGAATTTGTCCCTTGTATAGTGGTTGTCAGCCTTTCTCAATTTTTGGCACCTTCAAAATATTCTAGGGGGATATATGAGCCCCTTTAGAAACATCCGACTTTTGTTTTATAGTGTATAGAGATCTTGTTTTTTGCAGTAACCTTTTGTAAATCCCTCAGGAGCAGTCCTCAGTCTGCCATCAAAATGGCAGGCTGAAAGCCGCTGCTCTAAGCCTTTCAGGCAAAAATTTCCTTCCAAGTCAATGGCTGTCTATTATGCCGTTCACTGTCCATTAGCACTCCGCTTTGGAGGGTGAAACAGTTAACTTTGGAGCTATTTTAGCTGCAAAACTTAGGTGGCCTAAATACGCCTGCAGCGGTTCTCTCTTATTATGTGCTGTTATATTTAATTTCTAGTATGTTGTGTAAGAGCAGTGTATTGCTCTTTTCTCATGAATGACTCTGAGAAGTTCTGTCTGCAATACATGAAGAGGTCTGCTGTACTGAGAGGTATTGCACTTACTGATAGATTGTGGCTTTGTGGTATTTAAATAATGAGATGTGGTTATGTTGTTGATGTCTGTACCATGTGTAAAGAGAATTACGTTTGGGTAAGCACCTCTCTCATGCCATGGGACAAAATTAATTCTGCCATCCTAGTGTTCTTCTTGATACTGCCCCTTAATTTGGTTGATATAGTACATGTGCCAGAACGCTGCTGCGCTAAGACCGCAGGCTCAAGCACTGCTTTACGTAGCAAAATCAAATAATACTTTTTAGTGCGGATCTTTTTTTTTTTTTTTCTTTCAAATGGCTAACTGCAAACATCTTTCTCTTGATTTACTATTGCAGTCTGGAAACAAGTGCTTATCTTAGTGCAACAAAATAATAACATCCAAATGATAATGATAGGCTGGCATGTAGAAATGTTCTCTGCTGGCCAGAGCTGGTGGGGTAGAGCACGGGCACAGTGGCTCGTAGCTATTTTAACACCCTGTATCGATAGCAGCTGTATGCTTGGAGGGGTTGAGTCCAAGCTATGGCCATGCTGCTCTCCAGGAAGCTCATGGTGGCTTTGACCTCTGCCATGAGGATGGATGTGAAGTTTCTGATAGCTGTTACAATATTTGGCTCTTAGTGTAGAGACGAAGATATGCCCAGAAACTGTGGGAAGCATGAAAAAGGAACAAAACTGGATCACGGTGTTACCTGTGTCTAGGTTGGTGGCCATGCACTGAGCACAGTTAGACTCGAGTCTCTCAAAATCAGGCTGGGCCAGTTGTATTTTTATTGACTGAGGGATTGTCTGCAGATGTTAGTTAAAGTCTGTTAAATCCTCATGAGGATGATCTCATTCCCGGGGCCTTACTCTAGCCTAATTGCCTTTGCAGCAAGATTAAGCTGAACTGAACTGAGGTCATGTAGCTTCAGAGCGCGAGCATCCACACAGGGCCTTCTGATGCCTTAACTTCCCACTCCTAATTAATTCAGCTTAATTTTCTCAAGCGTCCCCAGGCATGTGAGCCCTTCCCAGTGTTGCTGGATTGCAGTTTTCTTGTGCGATGTCTGGAGCACCTGCCCTTCCTCCTGCTAAACCTGGAAGCTGGGGGGAGCAGACAGGCTGCAGTAAATCTACAGTCCTCAAAGAAACTGGCAACCACCACTTGGAATCACTGTGTGGGACTGTGCTGCCGCACCGGGACACCCAGGAGAACCCCCAAGCTCTAACAACAGTGGAGCTTCTTGGCAGTTGGTACAGACGCAGCTTGGATTTTGGCCTGATGTGGGTCTGCGCTCCCAGCACCTGCTGGGGCGAGATCCGCCTTTGTTGGCAAAAAAGGAAATTAGACCTTTATTACATCTCTGTTTGCCAGGACTGAGGAGGCTAGTATTAGATATAATTTCTGTTGGGATTTTCTCCCAACAGTGATCCAGTTGAGCATTTTGGCCATGCTTAACAGCCTTATACAATGCAGCTCTAAGGGGTGTAGTTTAGGAAGCAGCTCTGCTCAGTTACTAGCAGTGCCTGTTCGCAAAACAGTGGTGAAAGGGCGTGTGAGGGCACCTAGTCCAGCCCAGGACCAAGGTTCCTAATTTAGCATAAAGTTTGTGCAGTGGTGGTGGTTTGACTGGCTGGTCTTAGTGAGCTGGGAGTGTTCCCAGGGCAGCTAAGGCAGCTGCAAGCAGGAAAATCTGTGAAAATCTGTTTAAATCTGTTGCAAACTTGCCTGTGGCTACTACAGACCTGCCTGGCTGCTTCCCTTTTCCAGCCGTTGCTTTGTAGCGCATAGGATGGTGAAGCTGGCTGCTTCTCCTGGACCTGCCTCTGGTTTGCTGTGCAGCTCTGGGGAAGCCACTTCCCTGCTCTGGGTCTCAGTTTCTCCATATGCAAAGCAGGGGTGCTCTAGCAGCCATTACCTCTTCTGGTGCTGCATTGTCATGGAAAGTCTCTTGTCCTGGGTCTTGTCCCTGGTCACCACTTCTTCCACTGCTCTGTTCCTGGGAAGCCCAGAGCAGAATGTCTCTGCCCTAACAGGGGACATGTAGGAATGGTCAGAGTGATTTTTTTTTTTTTTTTTTTTTTAAGACTGAAACCAAATCAGAAGAGACTGCTGCCTTACCAGCCTGCCCAGCTGTAGGTAGGGATGAAGCTGAAGGCATCTGTCCCCCATTCAGTGTCAGTATGGCAGGGCACTGGCTTCAGCAGAGCTCCATGTAGGGGCAGGTCCTTACACACATCCCACAGCATGGGCTGAGGTCAGGGGAATGCAGAATCCAAAACTCATGTAATGCAGGGTATCTTCAGTGTCAGGGTCCACACAGGACTGAGCATCTCTTCCTTCTGGGGACCAAATAGGTTTTTCAAGTGCGTTCATTGAACTGCACATTAGCTCGCAGCTTAGCATTTTTCAGTAGTAATGCAGCAAACTATCACTTGGCGTTGGACTGAATGGAGTGAAATCACCTGCTACATTATGCTTCTGGCTCTAATATATTTATTTGTATGTTAAGCATAGAAGAACATTTTCTTTCAGATAGAAGGGAAGATCCTTTAAACTTTCAGGGTACTGCCAACTCAGCCATCTCAATACTGTATTTCATAAAGAAATGTTTGAACAACTGTCTAAATGTTTCTACCTGTGTTATAAATCTCATTGTGTGTAATTAAAACATGTAACTTTTGAAATCTGAGTTACTTCTCATCTCTCGCATGAGGTCATGTGCTACTGCATACCTTCCCCTCTCTCCTGGTACAGATGCTGCCAGGCTTGGACATGTCCACAGGTGTGAGGTGTCTCTTGATAACTGGAGTAAAGTTAATGGGCTTGTTCAAAGCGGTAAGGGGAGAACAGTCTTTTCTTCAGACAGAGGCTTGATCAATAGGACCATTTCTTTGCTGAGGGACTACATTTGTGCTTGGTTTAAAATAGACAGCTAGACAGAGTAAGCAGAGACTAATGTGGTAACTTGAAGTCTTGTGAAAATTCCTGTGGGGTTTGGGGTAAATTCTCCCCAGCAGGCAGGGGTCCTGCTCTAGCCCCTGAGATGTGTCCCTTCCCCATGAGGTGTGGTGCTGGAAGAGTGATGGGGAGTGGTGCCCTGGCTCCTCCAGCCTTGGTAGCTGGCTTTCCCAGTGTGGCAGTGGGCTTCTCCCACTAGAGGTGGGCTCGGTGGCTGTGGAAGAGCTGTCAGCACGATGCTGACTACATGGCAGGGTGTGCTTCCCTAGCGGTGCTGTACACAGAGCCATGGGGGGTGTGATGGATACAGTATTTGAAAATATAATTGTCCTTTCCCTCCA
>NW_010130977.1:42698-49284 GCF_000699245.1 Pterocles gutturalis
TTAATGTTATCCAAGGCCTGGTCTCTGTGTGAATCACCTCTGTTCACGCAGCCGGCACGGGTAAGCTATTCTCAGTCTTGCACAAATAAGATGGCTGTGGAAAAACAGGCTGGTCTGCCTTCTGGCTTGTCTATCAGCACCAGGCTTTCCTGTGTAATTACAAGGCCCTTATTACTGGAGAAAGCAGATAAAGCCTTGTCTGACTCTCAGATCCTAGGCTGAAGTGGCAGTTAATAAATAAATAAGGATAAGTAATCCTTTGACTTGAAGACTGAGCCTATTTCATATGGGAACCACTGGAGAGGAAAAACCCCAAACCAAAACCCCAGCAGCAACAACTAAAAACAAATTACAGTCCCTCTAACACTAATCACACTCTAGGGACCAAAATCTGTCTCCCTTTAACATTCTTAGCATCTAATTAGCAAAGCCAGCCAGTCACAAAGGAGACCACTAGCCTTCTCTGAGCTAGGCATGTGTGACTTGCTGGCAGTGTTTGCAAGGTCACCCCTTTCCTGTCTTTCCCACCCCCAAAACTGACATAGCGGGGAGCATTTGCCATCCATTTCCCTCTGCCAGGGAGTGACAGGAAAGGTGCACTGGGAAGATGGGAAGCATGACTGATGGCAGTGTAGCTGTGCTGAATTATTGCCTCTTGCGTGGGGAGCAGAGATTTGCTTTTGGGATGCTGAACTCTAAATCATCCATCTTTCTTTTAAAGGTGAACTGAAGAGCTTTGCATGGGGGAAAGAATTAACCAATTTCTTAAGAGCACAGTAAGGTTTGAGTACAGATACATTTACTTATTGGAAATGAGGGCTGAAAATCACTTCCTCCTTTGTCTATTCTCCACCTGATTTTTTGGTAGTTGCTTTGTCTAGTCAACAGGATTAAGTAAATCGGTGTTGGAAGGGGTTGCTGTATTTTAGTGCTGTGATTTCCAAAGTACCGCCTGTTCCATCCTTTTCTCTTGAAATGCAGCGGTCCTGGAGCAGCAACTTTGCTCTTCAGTGGCACAGATCTAACACCCTGTTCTGCAGATGAAACTAAGGCAAGGAGGCAGTTTTGTGAGGTTAAACCATGGTGCTCTGCTGAAAAGAACAGGACTGAAGTCTCCAAGGCTTTTCTCTTCTACAAAGCCCTGCATCCTTCATCCTCCTGAAGGAACACATTTTCTCTTTCCTTCTTTCTTTCTCAGGCTTAAAGGCTTTATCTCCTTTTTCCTTAGATGCAAAAGCAGAGCTTTTGCTGTGGCATTACACTACACATGGCATCTGTCCAGGGAGAAGGTTGGTGGGTGCCAGCCTGGCCATGAGGAGACAATCTGGGTGCTGAGGGTGATGGAGATAAGTGTGGGGAGGGTGTTTCCCAGTGAATTTTAGGCTGCCTGTGGGTAGGTCCCAGTGCAGGAGCATGTGGACCTACAGGGGCCTTATGAAGCAAGGAGCTGCAAGCCCTGCATGGTGCCTCCCCTGAGCCAGGGAGACCTCATCTTATGTCCCATCTACCTGAGGGCTTCAGTAAGGCTGGGAAGGAGTGACTGGAGTTCGGTTTTATTGATTGTCCCTCCTGCCAAGTAGGAGCAGAAGTGAGTAAAGGTCTCCCACAGAGGAGTTTCTGTATTATCTCTGCCTGCAGCCGGGCAAGGCACATGGTGGTGTGGGGACCATTCAGCCCCTCAGAGCCACTCTGCCTCAGGAGAGTGCGCAGTGCTGTGCTGTGGGTGAAGTTTTGGGATGGGAGCAATGGTTATCACTGTGACCTGGGCCTGAGAGGCCATGATGGGAGTGTCCTGGTTTTGGCTGGGACAGAGTTAACTTTCTTTGTAGTAGCTAGTGAGAGGCTATGTTTTGGATTTGTGCCGAGAAGGCTGATAACATATTGAAACCACAATCCTGGAGAAGAGAGAAGAGCCTGAGTATCTGAGAGACCAAGAGCTGACTGAGAGTGTGAGACAACCCTGAGAGAGGGGTGACCCAGAGAGAGAGCAAGAGAGAACTTCTGGACAGATCCTCATCTGTATACTGGGCATGATGTGCACGATACGGAATATGCTATTGTCCAATTTGGGTCTCAATCCTAAATGTAAGATTGAATCCTAGGCTAGTAGTTGGGGCTGTGCTCCCTCCCAGCTTGTCCTGCACCTGCAGACACTGGCACAGTAGAGATGCTGAAGAGTCCTTGAGTGTTCTGGGAATAATTGTAAACATCAGTATGTTATCAGCCTTCTTTTCAGCTCAAATCCAAAACACAGCCTCTTACTAGCTACTGTAAAGAAAGCTAATTCTGTCCCAGCCAAAACCAGGACAGGGAGTAGGAGGATGTAAGTGCTCTTGTGTGGCTGCCTCTTGGCTCCCCTGCTTGAACATCTCCCTTACCGTCTGGTTGCTCTTCCACTCAGGGGCTCTAAAAACCCAGAGCGCAGTACTCCCTTCTGTTTGAATTCTCTCTCTTGCCCTCCCACCGGGGTATCACATGAGCGTGGGCTGACGTTTCCCCTTCCAGCGGATGAATTGCTTGCTGCTGTTTGGTATGGTCTCTCCCAGAGATCAGCATCCTCCCCCAAGAGCCTGCTTAGGCTTTATTGAAGCACTGCCTGCCTTGGAGACTCCCCCAGATCTTTCCGTCTCTTTTGTTTTTATTGCTGCAATAAATCTTCACAGATCTCTATAGCTGGAAGGGTGGGAGGGATGGAGAAGGGGAGGTTTTCTGCCTAGTGCATTGCAGGCTTTTATTGAGTGCCAGAAGTAGCAGTAAATCTGAAGCAGGAGCTGGGCCAGTATCGGTGAGCAGGGTGCTGAGTTCCTGGTGGGGACCCAGCCTGGTCCCCAGGGAATCACTGCTGTTCCACAGACCCACCAGCAGACAGAGCTCAGCTTTGAGACAGAGCTGGCCTTATAGCCTTGGTGCAGCCGAGCGAGACGGGTCATCTGCTTCTCCAGGGCTCAGATCAGTGTATCTTTGCAGATCTTCAGCAATCTGGGAGCGATATAAATCTGATAGAAGAAAAACCTACCCTGAAATGTCCTGGCTGGCACCGATGCAGTGCTCGGCTGCCTGGCTTCCAGGGGGTTTCTAGCTAGCTGCTTTGTTTTAGCCAATTTTTTAATTTTTTTTTTTTTTTTTTTAAATCTACGGCCCTAAAGCCCAAACTATCTGGTTTTAGTCTTTTTTGCTTTTTAGGTTTTCGCTTTTTTTTTATTTCTGTTAAATTTTTTTTCTTTGTGTTTCAAAAGCAGTGTATTTAATCAGTGGGGCTGGTGCATGGCACATTTCCCCGCAGCCTAGTGGGGCCAGCCCCAGCAGCTCTTGGTGCCACAGTACACGGCAGCATCTAATTAGAGGTGGTAGCAGTGCTGTGATAGTGATTAAATCCCTGTTCTTCCCCTGCTCCCATTGGGATCTTTAAGCTTGTGCAGTCTCTGTTGGAGGATTTAAAAAAAATAGGTTAGATGGCTGTCTGTGAAGGAGTGGCACAGGTAGAATTCCTATTGCCTGCAGGAGGTGGCTGCCAGTGGTGGCAAGGGGCACTCCCTCATTTTCTCCATGAGATTCCTGCCCTTTGGTACCAGCACAGCCTGCAGTGTGGAGATGGGACCGTCACAGCTGGAGCAAAGGCAGTGGCACCAGCGATTGTGTATCCTGGAAGGATGTGGGCTGTGGCTTTGAGAGTACTCTAGAGTTGGGCTGTGGGGTCCAGCCTGGGCAGCTGGAGGGGTGGGAGGGAGGAGACAGTTATGTGCAGTGCTGCACCTTGCCTCTTCTCCTGCACCACAGCTGGAGCACAGGCCCTGGGTATCTTTTCAGAAAGCATTAATGTAGTCAAGCCTCAGGGTCATCACATGGATGTCAGCTCTGAGCATGGGTGTCAACAGTCCTTCCCAATGGCCTTCAGAGAGAGCATGCTGTATGATTTTGTAGTAAATAAGTATTTAATACCCACCAAACCATTTTAAACAGTGTTTTACATAATGAAGAGGGTTTTTTCAAGAAGAGCTATTAGGCAGTAAATCTACTGGGGCTCTCTGTGCAGATCTTCCCACTTTGTCACATTTAAATGTGAGGCTGCAGTGTAACACTTGCACTTCTTGGCTTTAGCACGTGCATATACAATTACAATCCCCTCTGATTTTCTTTGAGATGCTTTCTTGGGCTGCTCGGTAAGAACATGGTGATAGGGGATGTGTGTCACCTGAATTGCTCTAGGCTGGGAAAAATGACAATGTCTCGTCTTTTATTTTTGCTGTGGCTCATCAGAATTGTGTCCACGGTGAAGTCCAGGGATCCCTACAGCTAGCAACATCCTGCTGTTAGGCTAAGGCTGGAGTACTGTCTTCAGTTGCTCTGAGAAGAGCAATAAATCCCTCAGAGCACTCGTAAGATCTCTAGCCTGCAGTCCAAGTCAGACAAATAATAGAGAGGTCTGCCTGTAGGAAATCCTTTTCTTGGATTTCTCAATGAATGTCATTTCCCACCCACCCCTGTAAGTCCAACAGGTTAGATGAGAATCTCCATCTCTTCATTTCTGGGAGCTCTTCCCTGTTCTCTTTAAAAGGAAGCGCAAATCCTAGCTCTGTGTGATGGCAGAAGTGGCTGTGACCCCTCTAGCAATGACAGTCACTTCTTCCTCTGGTGTCGTTCAAATGAGCAGTAGATGCAGAATGTTACTCTGGCAGAGGGACTCTAGCACTTCAGCTGGAAAGCCCAGGTCTATAACTTGTGGTATGAAAGGTATTGATGTGGCTTTATCTTTTCCTTAAGGTTGTAATTAAGCAGAGTTAAAGCCCACAGGATCTCTTCAGAACCTGGCTCTGCACCCATAATAAGGCATCCTTGCAGTCTGGCCCCCCATCCTTGAACAGGAGAGGTCTCTGTCCCCTACCTATGCTCTTCTTATTTGTTCTCCTCTGCAGATAAATCTTGGTCTATGAAGCCTGTATGCAGGCTCTGCACCTAGAAGGGACATTCCTGTCTCTCTCGTGAAATTTGGATACTTCTTATAGTAATTCAGCTAGAAGCAAGAATATCTTTTCAATTAGATTTCAGCATGCTGACTGAATTCCTGGCCAGGATCTGGCAGTTTGTTGGCAAGAGAAAATGAGAAGGAATAAGGGAGAAACGTAAAAAACGTCAGATTCTTAATGATGTTCTAAAACTGGTGATGCTACAAAAATGGATGTGCATCTCAGCTCTGGGAAACCAATTCTCACATCCTTAATTCATAGTCTGTCTCACCTGAGCTGTGGGGCTAAATGCCTTGTCAGGGGAGATGATTGATGGCATCTCTACCAGAGTGCACACAGTGTAGTGCTCTGGCTTTTGGAGGTCAAGCTGGGTGAGCAAAGAGCTTTTTCTTCTCCCAGCTAGCCAGCTCTCAAATTAGCCTTGTTGCTCATCCTTGATTGGCTCTGGTATTTATAGAGGAGAATGCCACTACTCTGCTATTGTAGTTTACCATCAACAGTCACCGTTAATGCTTGCTTTAACTTGGAAGAGATTTCTCACTTCCCTGCTGCCAGCCTGCCTCCCAGCAACTGCAGTCAGTGCAGTGCCCTGCCTTACAGGGGAGGGCGGGCAGGCAAGGAGATGGCTCTCGGTGAATCCCTCTGGAGAAACAGCTCAGCTTGTGCAGTGTTACAAGGACAGCCAAGTTTACGAAGTTCAAGAGATGATCCCTCTGCAGAGAAGAGTATTGCTCTTTTGCTTTCTCAGCTAAGCACAATGACTGTTGCTTGCTTAGCTGGGGAACGTGGGCATAACATGACCATCTAAAAGATGTGCCATGCAACATCATCTCAGCCTGCAACCAATGTCATTTTTGACAGATGTTTTCCAGCCTGTTCTTGAAGATCTCTGGTGCAGAAACATCTACAGTATTCCTAAGCAATCTGTTGTAGGACTTCACTATCTTAACCCATTAGAAAGCGGTTCCTAATTTTTAAGATAAGTTGGCCTTGCTCCAACTCCAGCCTCATTATTTATTCTGTCCATCAGGGATGTGGAAAATACTCCCCTCCCCCCCAGATCCTTTATTCCCTTGGTTCTTCCTGGATAGGCCTCTTACATCTTTGCTGTGCCTGAGAGTTGCACTTCCCCTCCTGTATTCTCCTCTTCTGTAGGGTAGTCCCAGTTCCTTTAACCTTTCCTCAAATAAACTAGCCCTGCTTACCTTGCAGTTGTTCTCCTTGCTCTTCAGGGGACTCCTTCCATTTGGTCTGTGTCTCTCTGGAGGTGCAGCACCCCCAACTGGACCCTGTACCCCAGCTGAGGCCTCTCCAGTTCTAGGTAGCATGGAGAGATGGATTTAGTCCCAGGACAGCTGGTCCATGGCTATCTTTGCTACCTTCTCTAGGTCCTGCCAGCCCATGCTGGTAGATCATTGTTTCCAACCCTTATTCCTGCCTCCTTTCCTAGCCACTTAAAAGTGGGTTTCATCTGTCTCTAATTAGCACTGTGGTCAGCAAAACTTTCCCCATTTGATGAGGCTGAGGGTATGCCTACTGTGGCTGTTCTTCCTGCTGTCACCTCTCCCTCTCAGCTTTGTGCCACTGTAGGTCCTCCTTGTCCTTTCTTCTGGCCCCTTACG
>NW_010130977.1:49315-55294 GCF_000699245.1 Pterocles gutturalis
GGACATCCGCTTACCTGCTGCTGCCAGGGTGCACTGGCTGTGGAGCACAAACCCTCAGGCTGAAGGGCCATTCACTTCATACCTGCCTGTGAGGAGGTGACTGTTTGTCATCCTTTATAACAGAAACTCTATTACAAAGCTGCTGGAGATCCATCCGTCCTGATATACTTTAATTCAGCCTTAACCAACTGCTGCAAATGACCCCTCTGCCTTTCTCCTGCTGTTGTATCCCAGTTGTCTTTGTCACCCCCCTGGCTGCGAGAGGAAGGACTTCCCTAGCACCTGTCGAGCTCTCTACATTTATTGAAGAACTGTGAAGTCTGTAAAGTGATAACAATAGCCTTTTTCATATCTGGATAATATTTTGAAATAAACTACTGGTCTGGGGCACACATCTTAATCCTATTTTTGGAAGATCATTTGGCTAATTAGGAAACCTCCTGGTGTGACTGAGGGGACATTGTATTCCTACCGAGCCTTGGTTGGAAGATGGAGTAAGGCGAGAGGTATGCGCTTCCCTGGATGGAGGACAAGAGGGAGATCATCAAACAGGACATGCCCTCCGCCACTGTCCTATGTGCTGGCTTGGCACTAGTCCCCTTGCAGACCCAGGAGACCTCAGGGCTGGGATTTGCACATTCACAACGTGCTTCTCCCCAGCCGCAAGTGGCAGTGGTGACGGGAGGCACCGTGATGCCCTGTGTGTTTGCAGAGCTGTTGGTGACTCCTCATGCAGGGGTGACACTGCTATATCAGACAGCCATGCTCACAGGGGCTGGCAGGGTGCAGCCCTTCCTCGTGCCTCCCCTTGCTGTGGGATATCCTCCATCCATACACACACGACAGGCTCATGACTGAGTCAACAGCTCATGGAATCAAAGGAGTTTGTCTCCCTGCTAGTGGTGCTCCATAGAGAGGGGTGCCTGTGAGGCCAGGTCAGCATTGCCTATCTCTTTCTCTTTGTCTTGCCTCCCAGTGTGACGTAAGCCCAGACAAGTGTGACTAGCACAAGGCAACTCCCTAATATCTCCTGGGTCTCACCCTTCCTTGTTCCGTGCTCCCATTTTTTTTCTCACCCTCTGTCTCACCTTTGCTTTTTTGTGTCCATGAAGGTGGTGGAAGTAGCTTGGAGGAGGTGGCTCAAGTGCTCCCTCTGGTTTAGCTGTGCTGCTGACATAGCCTGGACTTAACTAAGTTATCTGTGTAGGTCTTCTGAGAACTCGGATGGGGATGCCATCCCTTAACCACATCCTCCATCCCCAAAAAGCTGCATGCACTCAGAGTACCTGAGGCACTAGGTATAACTAATCTGTCCTGAAAATGCCCTGAGCCACTGAGAGTCGTGGCTGGGGTGACCAAGGAATGTGTGAACAACTCCCCAGAGATCCTACAAGCAAAGGAACAAGAGTTGCTTGTTTTCTCCTGCAGTCACCTGGGCAAGGCAGTGGGGATGGGTGTTTCTTGGAGGAGTCTTTAGGTGTCAAATCTGGCTTCAGTGTTGTGCAGCATCAATAATCATGGAGTTGAAGAGCCACTGAGACAGTTGGGAAGAGACTGGAGTGAGCGTTGGGGCTTTTGGGAGGGGAGTTGAGGAGATTTTGTTTCTCAAACCAAGTGGGTTAGATCGGTCTGTGGATCTGCCTGGGCCCTGGAGGTATCCTTTTTCACTGGTCTCACTAGGCTGGGGAGGAGAGAATAGGTGGATATGGTCTGGCAAATAATGGCATCAGGGTAACAAAGCCATGACAGATAGGGCTGCAGTGGGAAGGGAGGGTGAACTCTGCTGCAGCCCTGTATTTGGAAGGAGCTTCTCCTCTGGTGCACAAGACCTTCCGCTCCCATTTGCGAACAACGTTTCAGTGAATCAGACGTTTATCTGAATAAGAATAGCATCAGCAGTTGTACAAATTAGGATGGAAGGCAGTCCTTAGCTTCAAGATGGGAGCTAAATGCCAACCAGTGCCTGGAGAAAGCAAAGAGACCTCTAACACGGATGGGTGTGCTGTGGGCACTGTGTCCAAACCAGCTGGAGATGGGCACTGCCAGGATGTCAAGGTGGATCAAACAGCTCACCTTCTCGATGTGGTAGACGTCTGCTATTCTGCTGTGGGAGGCCGGGTAGGGACAGGGCCTGTCTAGCACGTTCTGGGGAGTAAGGAATTCCAGCTGGCTTTTCCTCTCGGGAAAGCAGGCACAGCTGGTGGTGACAAGCGCAGATGAACAGGCAGAGGGATTGCCTAGGATGTCTTCACTCTCTGCCTTTTAGAAGATCTCAGGAGGCACTTCTAGGAGACATTACCTTGATAGCAAATATCAGGCAGAGATCTCAAAATTGTCTCTGCCCCTCTGAGATACAGGGAAGTGCACAAAAAACTTCACTGTGGCTATATGCAGGACTGCTTCCACAAGTATCTTCTAAAGTGTCACTCTTGGAGATTGGTGTAATGTTTGCTTTACACAGCATTTCTAGCATTAGTTATTTTTAACTGCATATCTTTGGCTCAGCATGTCTGTTGCCACTTTGAAGCTTGCTTTTTTTTTTTTTTTTTCCCTGGGATGTCATTATCGTTTATTGCATGTGAGATGGACCCCAAGCTGGCCATCAGCTATCAGTCTGCCTTCCTAGTGAGGCTGTGTAGGAACCAGCAACTTCAAGATGAAAGTCCCCCAGATCTGCTGGCAACCCTCTGAACTACCCAGGCCCCAGAAACTGTTCTGGAAACATTAATCTTGTCCCAGTTCTCATGGTGAGCTCTTACGTGGTGAGTGCCTGAAGCTCAAAGGAGGTAATGTTGTATGGTGGCTGTGATGGCACCAGTCAGACCAGGAGCTTCAGGCAGGAGGAGAGATGCTGTAATGGATCTGTAACTATTTGGTCCCCAAATTGCAAGTGGTGAGGAACAGGCCCAGATTTTCTCCCTTTGTTCCCTCATCAGGTCCTGCATGCCCCGTGCATCGCTGGGTTTTGGGTGCATCCATTTTCAGCTGTTTTGTGCAATAGAGGGATGCTGATGCCACTCACAGTATCAGTGGCACCTGGCCAGGAGCAAGCTCTGTGTCAACCTGAGCCCATGGGGTGCCCTTTTGTCCATTGGGAAGTCAGGCTTGGGTCACAAAAATTTGGTGCCACTGTTCAGATGTATGCGTTGCTCCAAACCTGAGTGCTTCCACACCTCCTGGAAGGGTGTTAACCACAAGAGAAATTTAATGTGTGATACTTTGGCCACCAACACTGTGTAAAATGCGATGGGAAAGGAATTTCAGTCCTTGATAGAAAGCTTTACAGTAGACATGGTCTTTTTAGCTCAAATCTTCTAGGTAGCTTGAAATTGAACCTTTCATTCCTCTCTGAAATACCTTCCCTGGCCCCTTTAGCTCCCTCCCCCTCCCAGACATTGCTTTTTTCGTGCAGAGTGTTTTTTGTACCGAGACATCTTCTGTGCCTGCTTTCCTCAATGGACACTGATGTGACATGCAGAGCTGAGCCGTCAGAGCTCTGGGGTGTTTTTTTCTCCTCCCTGTGATGCGCTGTGACACTCCAGCATCCCAGCTCCACAGGCCACTTCTCCCTGCTTCTGTCCGCATTTCATTGTGAATGCAGCAGCGGTCTGGGAGCAAAATGCAGTGGCTAGAGGTGCGACCAGATCAGGGGGCATTTTTGAAATATGGCATTTTTCAGCTTTACTTGAAGAATCTGTAAGGTAGCATTGCAGATTATTCCTGCTCCCTTTCTTCACGGTTCTTCTCCTCAATTTTTATTCCTGTTTTTCTAGATTGTCCCAGCCTTTATCTTCTTCCCTCTGCACCTCTTCTGTCTGGCTCAGGGGAGAGTTTTGTGGGTGGATCATGGGCTCTTTGGGGCAGATTGACATCCCTTGGTGATGCGAATGAGGAATCACATTATTGGAGTTGGTAGTGCTGAGCAGCATAAACGAAAAGATCCTGCAGGCTTATTTCCACAGAATAAAATAAGGCTGGATGTGAGGAGGGAGCCCAAGTAGTGCGAGTGGAGCTTCTTGTTAAACAGCTATTGCTCTGAATGAAATTTCACCTGTGCCCTGTATGAGGGCTCCCTGACGCGCTGAGAAGGAGCAGGCTGAGGAGAAATGAAACTATGGGGTCCCCAGGGCTGTAAGGGACATCTCCTTGTAGCCAGCCTGGTGCAGGGAGGGCACCTGGCCCTTTTACTAGCTATCTCTGGATGAAAGTGGATCCCATAGGCTGATGCTATTAAGATTTTGAGCAAAAGCCTCCCTGAGGTGTTTACCCTCCAATGTGTTAAGGCTCAGCTCTGTCTCATCTTGTATCTCCTTTGCCATAGCCTCTCTGGCTTTAACCCTTTGATCTGGTGTTGTGTAACCCTGATGACTTGATGTGTTGGGGTTTTTCGTGGGGGACGCCTAGGGTGTGAAAACAGCAGGCACCTTGCTGGCAGTGCTGTGTGCTGGGGAAGGAGGCTTTGCATTTCCAGTGCAATGTGAGAAGGGTTTGATTAACACCACTGCAACACGGGGCGAGACCCTGGGCCTTGCACCTTCTTCTCTGGACACCAGAGCTCATACACCAGCTTGGGAGAGAGGGTGTGAGTGTGAGGAGGTCTCTCTGGAGAGCTGCTTCTCCCTGGCACGCCAGGCGCTGCGAGGGGGCTCATGTCCTGCTCCCACCACTGTTCAGGGTGGTGGTTGTTGCAGCGTGGCATGGTGTTTGGTGACAGCAGCTGGGGGTCCTTCCTGGGAAGAGGCTGAGCATCCCTTGCCTCCATAGGGTGCTAATGGGATTGAGGTGGGGGAGATGTGAGGTTGTCTTGTGTCTCTGAGGACCCAGCATTCCCGCAAAGTTTGCTTTCAGGGATGCTGCTGAGCAGTTATACTAATGGGGTGTTTCCATGGCTTCAACTGAGCATCAGTTTTGGCTAGGACTATTTGTCTCTGTGCCAGACCATCCCCAGAGTCTTTTCTAGGATGGCTGATGTGCACTATTCCCCCTCACTTCGGGGGAGAATGTTTCCAGTGGGGAAACATTGCAGTCTCACCAGGGAGACACCTTGTTATAAAAGAGGCAAGGTCTGGCAGGGAAACATCTAGCTCATTGCTCCCTGGTGATCCCAGCCATGCATCATAGCTGGAGAAGCAGTGAGCTGCAGGCAGCGTTGCATTTTGCTCTCCCCATGACTCACAGCTTCTACATTTCAATTTCCTTTGGCTGCGGGCAAGGTCAGAAGGTGTCAGTGGTGCCCTGGTCAGTGGGAGGCGTGGTAAGAAGCCCAGGCTTCTGATGAGCAGCCCTGCACAGGGAGTGGGGCAGTGGGAAGGATTTACCCTTGTGATGTCAACTTGGGCAGAGTAGGAGGGAGGGGAGTGGGGAGCCAGGGTGTGTGGTCAGATTGGGGACTCACATTGGGACACCCCTGGACGTGGCAGGCTGCTGGAAAGGGAAAGCAGGAAAAAGGACCTTTTCTTGCTCTAAAATCTGTAATTTTAACTATAATCCAACTATATTCCCCACTCAGAAGTCCCTGGCAAGGACTTCTTCGAAGAAACCATGCATCTCGACCATGTTCCAGATGCTGTGGTATTGAACAGGATCAAATGCTGGGAGGTATCAGTTGTCATCTAGCAGATATCCTGGCAGGGAAGCCAACTGGAAATCCTCAGAGATTACCCTGATCTCCTCACAAACAGAGAAGCATGCAATAGAATAACTTATTTTAAATGTGAATGCTAATTTAACATTAATTTTGACTTTGTTGCTGGTGGGAGGTGCTACTGTGACACTCCTAACAAGCTCGAATCTTCTTAGATGCCTTAGTCTTACAAAATGGAGATGGGAAGGAGAGAACTGATGCTTTGCTGTGCTCTTCTGCAAACTGGTGGAAAATCTGCAGTTCATTTGACTGTTTGCCCATTTTGGTGATTCTTTGAATAGTGTGGAAAAGCTTTTGGAAAAAAACCCCACCACTGTCTTGTAGTGGTGGCTCTT
>NW_010130977.1:55316-86144 GCF_000699245.1 Pterocles gutturalis
AAATCTGTAGTCATTCTGGAGGGAATTGTTTAATTTGTTGGTGCAGCATCTGAGAAGGTTTTCTTTGAGGTCCAGGTTTCCAGAGTAGATAAAACCACTTGCTGGCAAACAGGCTCTCCATAAAGAGCCCTTTCCACAGCAGCAAGGATAACAGATAACAGTAGACATACATGGATATTAGGATGCCTAAAGATCTTCTAAGACCTGAATGCTGAGCCCTGTACTGCTGTAATTATGTTGAAAATATTGCTGAATTTGGAAAAGTAATCTATAAATTAGATTTGTTGCTGCGGACCCATTGCCAGCTATGGGACTTGTGCTGTCTCTGCAGAAGCCAGGGCTAAGTTTGGCATTCGCTTCAGTGCACCTTGACCTGAGCTTGGACTTGGATAGCTTTGAGACTTTTTGGTGGATGTTTGTTGATAAAACAGGATTGCAGTGCTATGGCCAGATGTTGGGAAGGGCCAGGCCTTCTCCTCTGCACTGGTGTGCACTGGTGTACACTGGCAGGACTCATTACTGGTTTTGCTGGGCTGCTGCCAGGCTGGGTTGGCTGAACGCAGCACAAGTTCTCCCAGCATCAGAGCAGGGATATGCTCAGGTCGAGGCATGCTTTAAAAGTAATCTTAGCCTTTTGTGGAACCATTATACAAATTTCATGAAATGTAGACATCTCCCCCACCTCTGCCCTCTGCCTGTACACCCTAACTGTGATAGAAATCCACCCAGGTATGTGGTTAAGTGGAAGAACTATGCAACAAGGGCTTCAGAAACCACAAGTCTCTTTGTTTTGCAGCAGTTGAGAGGTTTTTCTGAAGCGTTTAGCAGCACAACTGATACAACCATACCAGCATCCATGGCTGGGCAATTCTTACATCTCTTCTGGATGCAGCAACATCTGTTTGCCACTGTAAATATGTTGTGTGATCCTTTTTGTCCCAGTTCCAGGCATTTTTCAGATTTGCTAATAGAACTGTTTGAAATAGAAGCAAACCCATATTTGTTGGGATATTTCCTCAGCAGCACTGAAATATCAAGATATTATCTTTGTGTCATGGCTAATATGGAGAAAAGAAAGCCCAAGATACAGCCCCTTTCTCCCCTGAGCTTTGTGTGTGTATATGCATGTATTCAGGGATCTCTTTTTTCCATATGCTGTTTATCTCACAAGTTTACTTCAACTGATAAGATCTTACAGACCTGCTGTTTAAAGCCTGCATGGTAGACAAAAAGGTGACGATACAGCCTTTGGGAATCAGACCCTGTGCTTGCACTTGTGAAGGGTGAGGGCAGAACTGAGCATAAACAGTATACGCAGAGCACTGAGGCAGCTGTCTTTCAAAATAAGATGCTTCAGACTGTTCTAGCAAAGGTAATGAAAAGTCAAAGAAAAACAGAAGGTGAGTGCAGGGCTTGCTTTGGCGTGCTGAGCCAAACCAAGCCTTTGGCTTTTAAGCTTGGGGCTCTTAGAGACACTTGGACAATAACCTCTCCTCATTCAACCCAGCTATCATGCTTTTGGGATGGCTGCTGATGACCCTGTTTTGCTTTGGCAGGGCTGAATCACGCCCGTTAATATGTCAAACTACAAGAAACAGGGAAGGAAGGAAGGAAAGGTCTCGCTGTAGGAGCACTTCCCCATATGGTTGGTCCTGGACCCTCTCTGCTGGCTTCCTATCTGGACCCACCTTTCCCTTCAATAAAACAAAAAAAAAGACAAAGCCCTGCTGCAGGTCTCTCCTTTGGGCATAGCATCTGGGGTAGACATAATAAGATGCAATGCCTTTTCAGAGGAAATCATGTGTCTCCTGTTATTCGCAAGCTCCAAGGGTTAAGGAGATTAGCTGTTTCAGTGGATTAGTACGGGGCTGCGAGATCTGTTCGTCTCTGTGTGGCTAGCTGTCTTGTGAGTGGATGCGTTGAGTATCTAAAAATAATTCAATTATTTGTGCAAAATATCTGTCAGGCTTGTTTTCCCTCAGGCACGCATTTGCTTCCAAGAGCACCGCTCTTGCAGCGCAAGGTCCCACCCGAAGAGAGACGGGAACAAATCCCTGCCACGGCTGTCGAGTGTCAGGCTGCCAGACCCTCACTCCTCCTCCTCCTCCTCCCAAACCAATGAGACTCTCCCCTGATGCTGTTTCAAGTGGTAGGCTTCCCCATTTCCCCCCACGCTTTGGCCACCCCTGTGCTGTCTGTCCCCTGATGCTGATGGCTGGAGGTGACAATGGTGCCTGGGCAGGGCCACTGTGTGCAGCCCCCAGGTCTCGTGCTGCCCCGGCACTGGTGTGACCATGGGGAGCACATGTGGGGGCTCTCCCCAGGTACAGGGCAGGGAAGCTGATAAGGACAGGGTCTCCCTGCCTGTCCCCTGGCTGCTGGGAATGTTTCTTAGGGGGAATGATGCTGTGCCCAGACAGCCAGTATTGGTCTTCTCCAGTGTGAGCGCAATAAAAATCAGTGATAAACACCACCTGGGTGGTGTGAAATGAACTTTGGAGGCGTGCTGAAACCTTGGCTGGAGATTTTCCACCTGTTTCAATATATGAAAAATAATAAAAATTTTATAAGTCCCTGAGGCATCTCTTAGGCATGGGAGAACATTTCAGCTTTTTGTGCTGCTGTTGCTCCCACCCACGCGTGGCTGCTTGGACTGGAGGTCCCTGCGGTGTCTCGTCAGGGTTAAAGCTGCAGGGCAGCATGGGGTGGTGAGCAGTGGCCAGGGAAAGGGGTGGGAAGGTGGCAGGATCTTGGATTCTTTCCTTTTTTTTTTTTTCCACTGAGCTCCTGAGAACACTGGCGGGTTGCTTACTTCACTGTGTCTCATTTTTTGCTGTTTGTAAATGGGAACACGTTTCACCTCGCAGGGCTCCTGTGAAGCTTAATTAAGATTTGCAAAGTGCTTTGGTGCTGTATAAATGCCAGTCACTTTAATTAATAAAATGAAATGGCTGCACACTCTTGGCTGCTTTGTTTACCTGGGTGTGAGCAAGCAGCAGCTAGCACAATGATGTGCAATACAGCTGATATTCCACACAGTCATGTTTTATAGATGTCCTGATTCCTGAAGGCACCTTGGGATGCCTTACTGACCCGTTAGACTCACCTGCTCCCAGACTGGATATTGTCCTTGGAAACCAGGGATGAGTAATAACAAGGGTTGTAAGGACTACCTTACTGCTGCAGGTGGTCATCTGGCAGGGCATGTGGGAGGATGCAGCAGAAAGCACGTGTATCCATACGTGTTTTAGCATCCTGCTTTCTGATGCCCAGAAGGCAGAGCAAGCTGCCTGCCTTTGCCTGGATCCAGAGGGCTCGGTGGTGTGTAATGTCAGTGGTGAACATCAGCTGCTCGGGTTGAGCACTGCTCACTGGTGGAAAAGCTGTGATATGCAGGAGGAGAGGTCTGTGGTGATGAAACAGGGATGGGGAGCAGGTCAGGGTCCTGGCTGCGTAAGCTAGTACCTGCAGCCATGTATAGCTGTGGTGCATGCATCCTGCAGTGTAGCTCAGGCAGGGATGGGGGTAAGAGCCTAAGCAACTCCTTGATGGAAGGGGTGGGGGGGGGTGTCTCTGCTGAGACTCTGGAGGAGAGCTGTTTAGGGGAGGTTCTGCTGAGCCTGCTTTTAGCTTGCTCCTTCACAGCAGGGCTCATCAGCCAGCTGGCCTGCAACAGGGAGAGGTGTGGCAGCTCACTTCAGGCCCTTGGTGGTGGGGAATGTGAAGAAGACCAGAGCAGCCTGTGGACATGGTGCTTCTTTTCCTTTCCTTAGTTTTCCCTGACCACGTTCAAGGAAGGATTTTGCCAGCTGCGTCATCTGCATTTTTATAGAAAGGGTTTATTTCACATTCATGAAAGCCAAAAATGTCCAGGAGGGAGAAGCTAGCAAGAAGCTTGTTAAGAGATTTGATTTTTTTTCTCAGCCTTCCAGGTGCCAAATGGACAGAGAGTGCTCTCTGGTCTGTCCCTCAGTGCCTGGTCCAGATCTCCAGCACTTGCTGGGTCCAGTGCCACACAAGCTAGGGTTGCTTCACTCTGCGGTGACCCAGTATTGTCACATGCTGGTCCAACAAGAGCAACCCAGAGAACAACTGCCCTGCATTTCTGGCTGTTCTAGATCCAGATCTGAACATCCTTGCTCTGAAATAAGGAATTAAAAGATCTGCAGTCTCTTTGAGGTTCCAGTAGGTTTGGCTCTGCATCTGGAAAACATGCCATGGTTATCTCTGTGAGCACTCTGCTCTCTGGGTGACTAAGGGTAGGTTGTTCAAAGAGGAGTGCTACATGAATGATGGTAGGAGGGAGGAAGAATCTGCATGAGTGCTGTCTGTTCCTGGGCAGATATCCCAGAAGAAAGTTGCTGGAACTGAGAGCCCTTTCTTGCACTTACTAGTTACCCAGCTTTGCCCAGATGTCTTGTCTGATGCTTGTCTGATGTATACAATGGGAGCAAGGCTTCCTCTTTTTTTTTTTTTTTGTTTTGTTTGTTTATGGGAGTTGAATGCTGTTCCCCTTGTGAGGTATAGTTCCTTTTCTGTGGCTCAGACCTGTCCTTCTCCTTTGCACTGAGAAAGGTGGAGCAGCAATGGAGCCCCATCTGTACGGTGGTACCAAACAGTTGTCTTTCAGCCCTGCTGTCCGAGTGTAACTGCAGTATGGATGGGTCTATACCATAAAGACCCCACAGGCTGCTTCATTTTTCTCTCCTGCTGTTGGTTTCAGTCCTCAGACCTTAGGCCAGGTGGATGGTTTTCTGAATATGTGAGTTTCCCACCACCCTGTCCAAGACCAAGCCTGTGGAGACCACCTGGTTTGATGGATCCAGGCTACTTCTGCTTTGTCTTCCGTTTCTTTCCTCTTCACCCTGGTTTCCTGGTCAGGAACAAGGAGGAAAGATGATATTCTGCCTGATGTTCACCCCCCACCCCAGGGCTGGCCCCATCCTTCCCCCGTCAGTGGGTGATGCTGCTGCCAAAGGCACCGCAGGCTGGCCCATGGGCACACGCTCTCCTGAAGGGAACAGTGTGGGTGGGCAGGAGATCCCATGTCTCCTGGTGAGGGTGATGTTTAAACATGTAGGTATTAGTGTTGGTACACTCTGTTGGCATGCGTTGCTGTGTGTATCTCCACACCTATCATTTGTACTATAGAGAAGCACTACCTCTTATCTGGAAGTCTGCACCGCAGGGATGAGTAGGCGTGTGTGTAGATGGCTGCTTTTTGTGAGCTGCCAAAGGTTCGTATGTGCAGCCTGCTGGGATGCTTGTGCTTGAACACCAGGTGCATCTCTCTCTTTTCCACCCCAGCCCCCTGGGTTGGAGTTTCTAGGCGATTTCTCAGCAGTCACCTCTGTGCTGGACTAAAGCTAACCTTTGGTGTCTGATTATTGCACCACAGTTCAGGCTTCTAAGCAGAAATCCGTATCATCTTTCTGCCCTTGCAGAATATGAATAACTCAAAGCACAGGCAGCAGCGGAGGATCAGGGTGCTCAAGGACTCTCATATTGCTTCTTACTCTTTTCTGTGTGACCCTGATGTTATATCACAGCTTAATATGTTGTCCAGAATGTAATGTGTTAGCATAGTAGCAAATACCAGAGAGAGTCACAAGATCAAATTAAACTCCATGCCACTGGCAGATTTGGTTTCAGGGGTGAATTTACAGCAGGGGATGTGTATATAGAGTCTAATTCTAAGGCGAATATGAATTTCAAAAGTATAAGCTGGATCTTTAAAGACTGATGGGAATATATTATTAATATTTTTGTGTTTTATATAGTCGTTTCCACTAATAGTGATCGTAATATGTTGTTGTTTAAAAGTGTGATCAGCAGTCAGATCCGGCACAGATAACCCTTAAACAGGTTATTGCCTTTTGCAAACCTGGATGTTAATACTAGATTAGCCTTGTAGCTTGTTTGTACACTAAGGAACAAAACTCTAACTAATAATCTTGTTTCTTTAAACAGATATGTAAGACAAGTATCTACTTAGTGTCTCTGCTGTGATTTGCACCAGCTGAAGGCTGTGAGATTTTAACCCCATTTTTGTTAAAACCCTACAATTTCTTCTGTGGACAAAGTAAGAACAAGTACAAACTACTTGGAAGTAGCACGTGTAATTCCGTGGTAAATAGTTCCTTGAGTCAATGTTATGAGACTCTCAATACCTGGAAAGTAGGAAGGCATGTGCTCTCCTGGTGACATCTCCGTTGGTGAGAAGGTGAGTGGCCAGTATAGGACACCTGCCAGCCAGGAGAGGAGGTGAAGCCACAGAAGTCCATCAGGGGGTTTAGCTCCTTTTAGAGGCATCCAGACATTGTAGGGGACCTTGAGAGAGGTAGGCAAAAAGCCACACCGCTGCAATCAGTGATGGGGGAGAGTTCAGCCCACCTTCTCTCAGAAATGTCCTCATTAGAGGACCAGTGATGCACAGTGGCTGAGCTGTGGTGGAAATGCAGTGGAGGCCTCATTACTGCAGGACTAGCTGGTACCATACAAAGCAAATGCAGAAGCCCTGGTTTTGGTCCTTACTGGGTAGTGCTGCTCAGTCTGAAAAGAGCCACTGAGTCTGGCTGAAGCCAGAGCGGCACAAAGGTGTGGGGCGTGCTCCTGGCTGCAGAACAAAGGCAGCGAGCCCCAAAGGTGATCTCGAAGGATTTGATTAAAAGCATAGCCAGAACTGGAGTGTTTAAATTAGTTCAGACCTCTTCAGAGAGGCTGAGGCTGGAACTTCACTTCAAGAGGCCTGGCGTTGCCAGTATGATGCTGAACACGATGCACACACTGTGAAAACAGCGTTAGTCCATTTAGTCTTTTCGCTGTCTGGGTGTGGAAATGCGAAGAGCAGTGAAAAGTTAAAAAGCTAAAGTTATTCCTTTGAAATCTCAGGAGTGGGCTTCAGTTCAGACGCTAGCAATGAAAGTTCAGAGAGCGTTGTGTTTTTTTGTTTTTTTTCTTGCTCTAATAACACTTTACTCCCAGGAGCATTGGCTGAGAAACTCAAAAACCACCCTTCATTCACTGCCCAGTTTCAGCTTCTCAGAAATATTGCGTGACTGTCCCACCATTGCCTGGAGAGACCTGCAGGCCCTGTGAGCAGGAGGAAAGGTGGCTCATCTCTCTGGTGGCTGGGGAGGGGAGCCTGTGGCGAGGCTCCTGCAGGCTACCTGTGCAGGGACCGGCTCTCTGCACATCCCCTGGCCCAGATCGAGCAATTTCAACTGGCGTACTGCTTGCATTAGAGGACCTGCCTCCTCATAAGGCACCTTTTTGTCAGCACTGGGGTGCCCCATCTTAGCTGCAAAGCTGGGAGCAGCAGTGTGCCCATGACGGGGTTGCAGGGCCGCTGACTCACTGTGCGTGCCAGCGGCACTGCTCCGATATCCCCAGCACGGAGGGGGAGGGAGATGGATCCACGGCAAAGATTGGTTGAGAGATAAGGTCACCCAGTGCCTCCGGTCACCAGATCAAAGTAGCTGGGATTTTCATGATGTCGTTTGCCCGCACAGAGAAGAAAGAAACAAAACCCTTTACGTGCTACGCACAGATAGATCCCCTTCTTAACAGCCCTGACTTCATTCTGATGCCTGACTTAAAACTACATGTATCAGGAAGGAGATTCAAGAACTAATTGGTGTTGAGCTGGCCTGTTTCAGTGTGCCAGGTGAGATAAGCCCACTGCTGGTTGTGCTTAGGCACGGGAGGTGTTGGGCATAGCATGCTGGAACATCCTCTGGTTTGGCAGCCATAGGTGTCCTCTCCTCCAGCAAGAGGCATCTCCCACTCTGATCCCACGCTCAGGATCAGAAATGCGTTACTGTGATGCTTGGGGTTAATTCTCCCCGGGCTTGAACTGTAAATGCCAAGGTGCGGTGACATTTGCCAGGCACAGCGCGTGCCAGACAGCGGAGTGACTTTCCCACTGGAGCAGGGGACCTCCCCGGACATTGCCACCTCCCTCTCTAAATGCAGGGTACCTTTCTGCAGCTTGCTGCAGCTGACAGAACCACACAGCAGCCAGTACCTTGGAAAAAGAAAACCGCTAAACCCTGCTGAGACAAAACTCTGTGCTGTATCCAGAGCCTTCTGCATCCTCCTCTGCGGGGAGGATGGGAGTGAGAGGAAAGCACACGTGACAAGCGTTAGTCACGTTGCTTAATGAAGGGCTAGAAGGCACTCTCAGACCCTGAATAGACAAAGGCTGATCATGTGGATTTTCTAGCCCTGAAGTTAAAGAAACATAAGAGACCTTGTTCTTACAAGATTTCAGGTCAGGATTTTCTATCAGAGACGCATCTATTCAAGATAACAGTGTAAGAGAGCTCTTCAAAGTGAGCTGAAAATGAAGGGGGTTTGGGAATTCCTCTTCTTTTGCTTTTGAAAATCATCTGCCAGAATGGCAACTGGGGATTTCCTTGACCTGGTCCTCTTGACATTTTTAGCTTCCCCATCATCTTCCTCTCTTCTTCCAGCCTCTCAGTTCTTGACCCCATTCCTTCCCTGAGGTAAATACAATACCAGGGCTAATTATCCAAAAATGAAATACTAGCAAACATCATAGATTGCTCTGAGATTTTCATCTCATAATCTGTGGGCACAGCTGCCTGGTTAGAGCACCCTGCCCAACATGATGGTTATACTGTCTGCTTGCCTTCTTTACAGACCCTTTGATAGATGAGCTGCAATGCTCCTTGCATGGTTTGTAGTCCTCTGCTTGGCATTTTTTGGTGGCTCTCTTTACACTTTTCAGATCAGCCATCAAAAGGAGCCACAGGAGAGCCAGGTGCTGACAGACAAGCTTGGGCTCTCGTTTAGCCCAGTTGGTCAAAAATAGTCTTGGGAAACTCTGAATCTTGGTCAGGAGTAGAAAATCAGGGCAGGTCACTGTTTAAAAAGTGACAGATGCTTTGCCATTGTGACAGCAGCCGGTCTGGCAACCACATAGGGACGCTCTGCAGGCCACCGGTGCCTCACAGGCCACAGTCTAAGAGCCACTGTCTGCCATATGGACTTCTAATAACTTAGCTTTCATGTTCTTTCAATCACTGAAATATTTAGCATCCTTTTACCACTGTGCATTGGCTGTTCTTATTCAAGATCCCCGGAGTGCAAGGTTTGACTTCTCTCTAAACAATTTTCAGCCTTCATAACAAGCAGGTGGTATTTTCCTTTCAGAACAGAGGATAGGCAGCCATTTCCCTTAATCTGCTCGTGGAGGTCCAGCCAGTGGTTTAATCTGTCTCAGAACAGGGGTCACCAATCCTCTTTCCCCTGTGGACATGTCATTGAACTAGGTGAGCAGGGGGGGAGACCATTCCCTGTGTTTATCCACTTGGAGAGCAAGCATTTTCAGGACTGAAGGTGGTAGGTACTGCTGGGTTGATTAAACACATGCAGGCCAGTGCAACTGAGCTTGCAGCCAGAGACATTGTTGTTATCATCAGCTTGAATCTTAAAGGCCGTTGCACCAGTCACAGATGCAGCATCAGCTTGCATGTACTCTGCTTGTAATAGTTTTCCCACAGTATTCCCAGCGTATTTTACCATTGCTGGGCCATTTCTGGTTTGTTGTGCTCTTTGGGGAACAGTTATTCCGCTGGAGGGAGGAATCTCATGCTGCTCATTTCTAGAGGACTTGACATCTTAGTGTCCTCCTTATTCACAGTTTTCAGAGAATCAGAGTGGCTGAGGCTGGAAGGGACCTCTGGGGGTCATCTGGTCCAACCCCCTGCTCAAGCAGGGCCACCTAGGGCCAGTTGACTAGGAACTTGTTCAGGTGGCTTTTGAATATCCCCAAGGATGGAGACTCCACAATGTCTCTGGGCAACCTGTGCCAGTGCTCACTCACCCTTAACAGTAAAAAGTGTTTCTCGATGTTCAGAGGGAGCCTCATGTGTTTCCATTTGTGCCCATTGCCTCTAATACTGTCACTGGGCATCACTGAAAAGAGCCTGGCTTTGTCCGCTTTGCACCCTCCCTTCAGGTATCTATGTACCTTGATAAGATCTCCCTGAGCCTTTTCTTCGCCAGGCTGAATGATCCCAGCTCTCTCAGCTTTTCTTCATGGCCGAGATGCTCCAGACCCATAATCATCCTTGTGGCCCTTTGTTGGATGCTCTTCAGTATGTCCAGGGAGGAGCAGGGAGTTGGACTTGATAATCCTTATGGGTCCCTTCCAACTTGAGATACTCTATGATTCAGTGTCCATGTCTGTCCATGTACTGGGGAGCCCAGAACTGAACACAGCACTCCAGGTGTGGCCTCAGCAGTGCACACCTGGTGATCAGCAGATCACCTCCTTTGACCTGCTGGTAGGACACCTCCTAATGCAGCCCAGGATACCACTGGCCTTCTTTGCTACAAGGGTGCATTGCTGGCTCGTGGTCAACTTTTAGACCACCAGGACACCCAGGTCTTCTGCCAAGCTGCTTTCCAGCCAGGCAGCCCTCGGCGTGTACTGGTGCCTGTGGTTGCTCCTCCCCAAGTGTGGTTTCAGTGTCATTCAGTACATCCACGCACACCAGGGTAAAAACATTCCGTGTGTGAGTAAGAAATAATATTAATCAGTTGGTCATTCTCCACTACCCTCTTGTCCCCAGTAAAGGTCCCAAACCAAGGAAATGGTTGCTAATACACAAGCACACCAGTGCCCGGCATCCCATGCAAGGCTGCTGCCTGGAGGGTGCTCCTCAGGAGCTGTGCAAGAAGGGCAGCTCTGAATCACACAGGCAGGATTTTGGGATTACCTCTGGAGTCCTAGGCTTGGCTGATGGGGGTGCAGGGCAGGTGAAGAAGGCAGTGTGTTGATTAGATCTCTGCTTTCACAGCTTTGAGCTCTATTTCCTTGTTTTTCTCAAAGCCAGTCTTGCACTTTTCCTAGGAAATCACTTAGGTACCTGTCTTCCATGTAGCCACGAGCCTCCTGAGTCTGCTCACTGGTTTTTCTTTCGTCCCTTTCCATTGCAGTGCTTGCCTGCAAGGAAAGCCAGCTCCAGCCTGTAGCCATGGAGTTTTGCACTGGGGACCACAACAGAGCTTTGTGAAGAAATAATCCAGCTAGGAAATGAAAATACCAACCCAGAGAACACCTGCTAAGAGTCCATGTACAGCCCTGTGGGGTGAGGAGAGGTAGGGCAGACCCTCCCACTGCTTCCCTGAAGGCTGATTTTTCAGCCCTTAGCCCAGGGGCTGCCCTAGCTGATGCCAGATGGGGAGACATCAAACGCTGCCTGGTCCAGCTGTCCCTTCCCCTGCCATAGTGATAGCAGAGGCAGCCACAGTGGTGTGGGCACCAGCCAGGTCCTGACATCAAGGAGACCCTCTGTCCAGGACTGGTCAGGGGTTTTGTATGCTCTAGTGAACAGTCTGGAGGAGGTACAGCCAAAACTCTTAAGCAGAGGTAACAGGACTATAAATGTGAAGAGGAAGTGGGAGCTGTGTCTACACAGCATCTTGGGGGGCAGTTGGGGTGCAGAAAGGATAAAACCTCTATTTTAGACCTTTAATTCTGGACATGTCTGTGCTGTGACTGCAGCTTGTAGGAGACCTGAGAGTTTTTAAACAGTTGCAGTAGCTTGGAGAGCAATACAGTCAATTAATTTTTACTCAGATTTGCAGGTAGCACTTAGCCTGTGAGGAGCTCGGTGCTGCTGTGGCTATGTTGCTGGCAGCCCCCAGTCTAGCTGGTGATAGCCCACGAGTAGCTTGACACCAGCTATAGTTATAGCAGTGATTGCTGTACAGATGCAGCCCTCAGCATGCAAGCCTGAAAATACTGGCCAGCCTACCCATATGTAAATCTCGGTGCATATATTTGTTTGTGTCAAGAACTAAATTAAATAGAAACGAATGGCTTGCCAGGACTATAAAAATGTCAGGTCTTCAGAAGAGCCCCATCTCTGCAAGACCATTTGAAATATTGCATATATATTGGAGGGTATTAGAGCCAAATGAGAAGATACCAGACAGAGCAATAAACTCAGCCTTGCAGCCTGTTGTGTCAGGGCTTAGGAGAAAAGAGACTGCAGATCCACCTTGCGACAAACAGAAGCTATGCTTGGGGGTCATGGCAGGCTCCTTCTGTGTATGTAGGAGTGGACACAACTTCACTACATTTATGTGAGATTTTTTCCCTCTGTTGAGCTTAACAGACAGGGTCTCTTTCTTGAGTTTGTGCTCAGCTTCTTCAGAAAATGACATTAAAGCAGGGGTAGGTTTCTAACATGGGGTGGGAAGTGACTGTGGCATACTATCAGTAACATGGGAGCTGGTACAAGCCCTCAGGAGTGTCGTCTTTAGAGTGTCAAGCTATTGATTTTCCTTTTGATAATTTAGGTGTATGATGCCCCTTTTGACCTGAGCAGTTAGATTGAAAAACAAAATCCTAAAAGGACAAAAGCAAATCTTCCCCTCAATCTCTAGCCCCAGGACTGAGCTGGCTCAGTCTGGGATAAGAAAACATGGTGAGAGCCAGATATTTGCATAGATAAATCATGCAAAATGATCATTAATCTGTTTCTCATTCAGCCTGTAGGTTTTCTGCTGTTGCTGCCTTAGCTTTTCTCTGATATTTCCTCCTCTTCCATCACAGAGTTTATTTTTCCTTCCCTTTCACTGAACAATAGCTATCAGGGCTGTTCTGCCTGTAAGTGTCTTCATTTTGTGTAATAAGACTTCCTTTAGGCATCGTCTCTTAGCTACCTTATGCAGGAGATGGGCTTTTATCCAAGACATATGCTACAAATCTGTCACCTGTGGTACTTCTGTCAGGCTGTTCTCCCGAGATGATCAGGACTCAGATGAAGGAATCATTTATGTGCGAGGTGCAGACCAGAGTCACTTGTTAAGCGTGCTTTAACAAAAGTTTCAGCTCTAGCTCATTGTTCTAAAATCCAGAGTATTTAAAAAAAAGAAAAAAAAAAGTGTGATGATTTTATTATCCCTCTTTCCTCTTCTGTTGCCTGACCCAAATGCAGCAACAGCCTGCGAGGAGGGTGTAATCTATTACAGACTTCCCTTTGCAGCCAGCACCCCAGATTGTGTGCCTATTCATAAGACAAAAAAAACCCCCAACCTTCTATCTTTGGTTGTAGTCTTGTCTTAATGAGCTCTTGAAAATCAAGCCAAATGCAAGGCAAAGCTTGACTTCTTTGCCCACACATTACTGGTGTTTGAAGAGCAGTAAAGCAGTAGAGATGCATTTGCGAGTGGTGCATAACCATAGCATGTTCTCCAAGCCTTGAGACCAGCTTTGAGAGGTCTCTTTGGGCTCCAGACAAGAAGCAGGCTGCCTAGTTCTTAGCTGGCAGGTTTAAAGACATACCCGTTCAGTAAGTGAAGCCCTAACTCTGGTGGCCCTTGCTACACTGGGTTGCTGTCTGGGGTCCGAGGTGGCCCTGCTCAGAGGGGTCCATTCCTGATGGATGGTGCAGCCATTGGGAGCTACGCATGCTTCTGCTTTTTGGGGTGGGAGTTTGAGCCACAGAAATCTCTCTGAACAGTCTGGTTGGAGGCATGAGACCCTGGCAGTCTTCAGACATCATTTTCCATCCCTAGCTGCCATGTACAAGAACCCTGGTCTAGGGGAGGGTCTTCTCCCCATGTGGGAGCCCCAAGAGCGCTGCTGGGCACTGTGGGTGGGAGCCACAGCTCCTGCCTTAATTCTGCCTTTGTTTCCCATCTCATTGGCATGCTGCAAGGGTAAAGGCATGAAAGTGTGCGAGACATCAGGATGTTAAGGGTCCTGTAAGAGACCAGATTGCTTGAAATGGCAGTGGCCTGCCTATTCACAGCAAGCCTGTAAGCTCTGCCAGCAAGCCTCATAATTGATAACAAGCAGAGGTCTAAGGGTGCGTGGCTAGGTTTTATCATTCTTGACAGATCTGCTGACTTTTTGGTTTGTCAGAGCTGGGGACGTGGCAGGGCTCCTGAATGGACTAAGGAGCCAAGCCGACCCCAGCCTTCTTTCGGGTTATGTGCTATGTGTCCCTGCCTCAGTGTCATGCTGCGGGACACCCTCCTGCCAGCGGAGAGAAGGTCCATTGGCAGCTGAGCTTGTCTCCTCTTGACAGCTTCGTCCCCTTGAATGCAGCTCCCTGCCTGCCCCTGTGCTGCTGGCTGGTCCCATGTTGGTCTTCCTGGGGATACAGAGAGCCTTGCACAGGAACTTCTGGGAGCAGAGCTGGGAAAGGTGGGAAGAGAAGGAAAATGGGGCCAGTGTCTAGGAAGACTGCCCTGCTAAGAGCATCCCTAAGGAAAAATCCTGGAAAGGGAAAGAACACCAAAAAGCATAGAGGATGTCTGAGGCCAGGTGGCTGAGCTGACTGGTGAGGTGGAAACCTGCCAGAGTTTTCTGCCTCACTGTGAGGTGTGAAAACAACCCACGTGCAAAGCCTGCGAGAGTTGCTTTGGGGCCAAAAAAGGCGTTCTCTTATTTTTGTATATAGAGTAAAGCAAGATTTCCAGTCTGTCTGGGAATGACAGCGCTCAGCAGCATAGCTGGAGGAGGGTGGGCAGGAGAGGTGGTGCATCTTCTCTGCTCCCATTCTCCTGGGTGGCCCCTGGGCTCTGCATGGGAGTCTCTCAGATGGCTTACATGGTTCCAGTCCCTGCACCATGACCGGTGGTCTCCAAACACACTGTGCTTTTCTTACATCCTTGGTAGGCTTGCCTGGGCTCTTGCTCTTTAAAGAGACTGGGAGTGCCTCCTTATTTCCTAAAAGAGAAAACCTACCCTTGCTGTGAGACTGAGGTTGTTTTTACAGGAGCTTTTCTCAGGCAGGTTCTCCTCAGTCCTAGTGAGGACTGAACAAGAACCTTTATAAGGGTTTAACCTATTAAGTTCCACATCTTGCTATTTCCTGTAAGTTTGTGTTTGTTTTACCAGGATGTATGATCTTGTGTAGCAAGGTAGGTGATTATAGGGCAAATTAGCTCTCCGTGTGCAGTCTTCCCTACAACTTGAGCTACAAATAGGGTGCAACAAGGGTGGAATGTATTGTCACAGCAACTACTTTGGTTTGTGTCTTAGGCTGTCTGAAGCCAGAGCTGTGGTGGAGAGCTGAAGTGTTTCCAGGAGCTGATGAGGATGCTGGCTTGATTGCTTTCTTACTTTTAAGTAAAAAGTTAATTAGCTATTTATGTTGTTCGAAGCTGTGATGGCCTCAGGATATGAGAGTGGCAAAGTCTCTAGGGAGGGGAAGTATGAGCCCAGCTGATTGGTGTGAGTTCTCAGGAAAAGGCAGTTTGAGGCAACGCAAACCTTTTTACAGGCTTAAACAGAAATCCCAAGTTTGAAACTGAGTACATTTTGGGCACAAATCCCTTATGTCAGAAGCTCATACAGCAATATTAGTTGAGCTGGTAAAGCATATTACCCCTCCTTAAAAACCTGGTTTCTATTTATTTATGCATTTCAAGCGTTCTCTCCCCCATAATATTGAAGTGTCTTGAAATATTAATGCATTCATGCTTATGACGTGCTTCAGAGGCAAAGGAGTGCTTGTTCCCATTTTACAAGCAGGGAAGGAAGTGACTTTCTTGGAGTCGCAAAGGAGGATACCGTCAGAGGCAGAGCAAGGACCACGTGGTGGCATCTCCAGTGCGGTGATTCCTCTGATTAGGAAATCTAGGTTAAGCTAAAGAGCTTGAAATGGAAGGAGCCTATGTTCTCACTGTGTGCCATTCATAATTTAACCCCATGTTATGGGGAATGATATTTGATTGTGCTGTAATTTTAAACCGAACTTGGCCTCCATCTAAGTGAAGGTATGGACGTGACTTCGCTGTTCCCCACCAGTGCTGCACTCCAGCAGCCCTGGTGCCTCCTTTGGTCAAGGAGATGCTGCACCAGCTCCTCCCTTGCACCATCATCTGTCATCCCAGAGAAGGACATACAGAGTCCTTGGTGTTCACTCATTTATTTCAGAACTCAGTGTGATAATGAGTTTGGGTTTTGAATTGCATTGCTGTACAATCCAAAATGACTGCCCAGGCTTATTTCATGTCAAAAGTTATTTTTAATAGAGCTCACGAAGGGAAAGGAGAAAAATCTTGAGAAAATATGACCACTGTAGTTCAGACTACAGTTTCCTGAGAAAGCAGGTCTGTAGGAGCTAACGTGTCCATCCATCACCTTTCCAACAAGGAGACCAGAGCAAGCTCCAGAGCCTGGCTTTACTGAGCCAGCGTGAGCCACAGAGGTGGGAGGTCCCATCAACCCCTCTGTGTGCAGCTCCGGGGGAAGCGGATGGTGAGGATACAGCTAAGCAGCCTGGTGACACAAGAAGCAGGAAGGAAGGGGGATGCCTGGACAGGTGGCAATTTTTTTCCAGCTTGATGACCACAGGTGGTCAGGACCAGGGCTGCTGCAGTACTGGAGACATCTCATCGTTAACAAGCAGCAGTGGCCAGTTTTTGACACAAGTAATAACATTTTCTGTCCCTAAATTTCCCCAGTGGCTTTGGCATCTTAATTTGTGGCATAATTTTTGATGCTCTGTGTAGTTTAACACATACCACATTTCTTTCTAGCAGCAGGCACTTTCGGTGTGGGGGAGAGATGATTTTCTGTTATAGTTTGTGAAATGCTTCATGTTGTGTTTCAGTAGGCTTGTAACAGGACATGAATCTGGTTTAGCAGGAGAGGTGTGTCTGATGGGAGCTAATGTGTACAAAATCAGCTTATACAAGGGTTAAGTGCCTCTAAGAGATCATTTTTCACTTCAAAAGGAGTGGCTCATTCTGGAGAAGGGTACTAGGCAGATACATGCCTGAATATGAGGAGTTGAGCCAAGAGGAGTAGGAAACATTGGTTTTAAGTTTCAGATATATGGGGTTCAGACCAGGTTTGGGCACCGGGATGGGGTGCTGTCTTTTATAGGCACTTGATTTTCGCTAGAATTTTCAATAAGAAGCTGCAATTCTGAGGGCTTTGTCTTTTATGTTCCCAGTGCCACAAGTGTAGATTTGGGCAGATGCTGGGCATTCCCTTTCCCCATGAAATCTTCCAGTGCCTCCATTTTTCCTTAGTCAAGTGAAAATGTTAATATTTACCTTATTTTTTGAGTTGCTTCTATTATTTTTGGTCTTTTGATAGGAAGTAATGACCCAGTACAGAGTGGAGTATTACTCTGTAAACGAAACAAGAAGAAATTCCTGAAAACATTCTGCGTTTTGGAAGAATACTGTACATTTGTAATGGAAGCAGGAGCTTTGATCTGTGACCCCATGAGCATTTTCCAGCATAGCTGTCATCCTCTGAATAGCAAATTTAACCAACTATTAAGAGGCTAGTTTTTCTGAGGTACTTTCCACGTTTCACAGAAATAATCCATGGATCCCTAAACAGCCGTCAGCCAGAGGACAGCCCCTGCTGATCTCATACTTAGAGCTATGCACACTTTTGGCCGGCGTGTATCCTTGCTCTTACACACAGTGTAGGAGGATCAGTATGGAGAACAGGAGGCAATACTCTGTTTTGTTCTTCTTTGACAGCCAGTCTTACAACATCTTTTTATCCCAGATTTTTGATCAACTCTGGGTTTTTTTTTACGTTTGCGTTTTTTCTTTCCCCCCTTCACTGGCACAGAGGACATCATCCATGAAACATTAACCAAGGCCACTTCCTCTGTGACCTTAGCTGTCCTCAGGTCTCCTGGCTCTCTGTCAGCCAGGTCTGCCACTGTATTTTGTGAGCTCTGACAGGAGCCTGTTTTTACTGTAAAGGATGTTTATAGTATGGGTAGACTGAAACAGGCTCCTTGATTTATCCCTGTTTTAACATTTCTGCCTGTGGGTGATTGAGTTTAATTAAGGCTGACTAGTAAATATTTATCCTCATGACAGAAATAGGTCCAGGTTTGTCTGTTGAAAATACTACACAGCTTGCCTCTTTGGCTGCAGCTAACTGAACCGAATGCTTGGCAATTTTATTAATACCAGCGAAGAAAAAACCTTAGATCCCACTGCTGCGAGCTTTTAACCGTGTAGCTGTCCCCTGGCCGAGGAGCACCTCGCCCCCCAAGCATCCCTGTCCCTTGCATCATGGTCCCTGCCAAAGTGAAGCCGGTTGCCATGGAAGCCTCATTAAATCTGCATCTCGCTGGGTTGGGGCTGCAGGGGCTGCGTCTGTATTTTTAGCTGGCGGTGGTTGCATAAGGGGGACAGGATGGGACAAGGATGTGCCTTACATCTTGCCTTGATGGAGGCCTGCCAGGAACCACCACTGGCCAAAAGACATGTCCTGCTCGTGAAAGTTCTCTTGCGCTGGGCAGGTTTTGGCAGTCCCCAGCGCTGCTAGAGCTGAGCACGGGGGAGGTGCAGTTGAACAGGGCTGGTCTTAATGGCCAAGCAAGCTTTTGGGTGGTGGTGTAGTTCTGCAGAGTGCTGGGGGCTCCAGAGACTGGGGGTCTCTTTAGATTAGACTAAAGATAACAGATCTCTCTTGACTGGAACAAAACCGTAACACCTGGATGGGCAGAAAGAAACTCGTCTGAGCTCAGCTGAAGGGCAGCACTGCACTCCTAGCCATTAATACTTTTGGGAAAGCAATGCCGCATGTAAGTGCGTAGCCCCCTAAAAGAAGGAAATGGAGCTAGATGGTGTCATAGATGCTTAGGGTGAATCTAGTTTTGGGTGCAGTCGTTCCTAAATCCATTTTTGGAAGGACTGAATTTGAGCCCATATTCCTGTTTGAGGAACACAAGGCACTGAAGGATCTGAAATCTGCACTTACCATAAAAAAAACCAAGCAAAAACCACTACCAACAACAAAAAAACGTACTCCACGTGTTCACTCTTGGTCATTTCAAATCAGACTTGCTGGCAGTGGAGGACAGAAAAAAGGAGGTTTTGCTGTCTGTCAGCACTATCAGGATTTCTTGGCTCAACACATGGGGCTGGGCCCTCTCTCAGTGCTGAATCTCAGCAGTGCTAAATGCTCCAAAAAGCAGATTTTATCCTGAATTAGACCTGGGCAATCTTTCAGTCTTCAGTGGGTCTCCCAGATGGCCAAGAGAGCCTTATTTAGCCTGCAAAACTGTTATCATTTGTGCTGAGGCATGAGAAGGAAAGAGTCCAGCTTGACCATAAACTAATAACTCTTGTCTCTGATAAAAGCCCTCTCTTTGGAGGCTTTGAAAATCTGATCTGGAACAGTTGGGCTAAAATTAAAATAGAGCCCAATGCTGCCATCCTGTACAGTCACACTCTGTCAGAGCAGAGTCATATGTGAAGCTCCAAGGGCTAGTAGGAACTATTACTATCATTGTTTTTTAAAGAGATGGCAATATCATTAGAAGCCTTTTTTTCTCTCCTTTTTCCACAGTCGCAGATCTCCAAATGTTTGTCTCTGCAGGAGGCACCAACTGGTAAATAAACATTAAAAAAAAAAAAAAAAAAAAAAAACCCAACCAAAAACCAAACAACAAACCCCGGGTTATTTCTAATTTGCTGGAAAAGGGATGTGACCTGGTTCTCTGTAGGCAAATGTGCCTGACAAAGCCAGCTTTTGCAGCTGCTGGCTCTCTCTGCTGTAGACCATCTTGTAGTCCTCCATGGGCAGTTATTTCCAGGTTCAAGGCTGTCTCTGCAGACCCTTCTTGACATTAGGACCATGAAAAACCAGTGCCTGTGGTTTGCAGGGGTTCACAGGCTCTCCTCTGCCTTTGTAAGATGTCCAGCTCGCCTTCAGTCTTGCTATGAGAGTGGGGCAAGGGGTATTTGCCCAGGCGCTTGGGTGGAGGCTCCCGCTCCTGGAGATGTGTTTCATTCCTGGCTGTTCCAGCTGACTGTTGCCTATGAAGTCAAGCAAGCCTTTGATATCCTCTCAGCTTCACCTCTGCCTCTGGAGAGCAAAGATAAGTGCAGCCTACCCATGGCTATAAAGCCGGGGGGGGGAACCTCAGACCAATGAGGCGCATGTTCAGATCCAGTTTGTGGGCGATTAACATCAGTTTGGGGGGCTTTTAGCATTTAGAGGGAGTTTATTTCTCAGCATACGTTTTACTCCAGTGGCTTTCTGGGGTAGGTAAGAAAGCAGGGGGGAGTGTGATGGCAGGGGACTGAGCTAGGGATGGCATCTGAAAAATAGGATAAACCAGTGATAAACACAGACACTGTGGTAAACAGACAGACAGAGCAGAAGGCTCCTGCTCCTGACAGTCTCCCTGGCGTACAGCAGTTTCCTTGTAAGAGCGCTGACACTCACTGCAGGGCACATGTGAAGTGAGCTGGAAGAAAGTGGAGGCTGGAGCAGGGAGTGGGGAGCGTGGAGGGAGCAATGCTCAGGCACCAACGGCATTGCAACCGAATTATGTTCTGGCTGGGCAGAGAACTGGGATGGGCCATCTTTTCAGAAAAAAATCAAAATCAGCTCGAAAAAAATCAAGTGCACCTTTTCCTTTTCCTTCCGAAGCTCTTGAGATTTCAAATCCAAAAAAGTCTTCTAGATCCCATAGTGCGAAAGACTCTTAATGGAGTCAAGGAGTTGCATTTTTAAGGTGAGAGGGTTAGAAGGGTGAAGGGGGAGCTCATTAAACAACAGCTTCTCCTCTGAAACCACAAGGGATTTATTGTAGGGGTCTGTGTGAGGGTTTAGCCTTCAGAGCAGTGTGTCATGTTCCTACACCCCCAAGGACATGTTTACTGATGCTGGGGTGAAGGGTGCTGCACCCACCACCAAGCTGGGTGGAAGACCAGGTCTGGGAGAATGGTTATTTTTTTTGTTATCAGGTTGTGGTTTTAACCAGATGGAGAGAAGTATGTGAGACCAGCCTGCAAACCCAACATTCAGTGGGAGTTTGATAGGATATACGCCAAAGTGCATCAGAAGCATGGCTGGGCTTTGTCAGGACAGGTCAAGTCAAACAGTTGTTCAGTGGTGCCATCAACACTCGGAAGGGAGAAGACAGCATCATTTATTTAGGTCTGAGGTGTTGAGAGAGTTGTAATAGGAGGGCTTAGACAGCAAGAAGGGGAACAAGATTTGAGGAGCATGTTGGGATGATGGTAGGGCTAGCTGTTAGGATGGGTGAAGGGCCTTGGCGCTAACTCTTGCCATGACGCAGAGTAGACAGGAGAAGACTCCTGTCTGTCAGCCAGGGACCCCAGAAGGAGTTCAAGCTGTCTCTGATGTGGATTGGTTAGAAGGGTTTTCCAGAAGCGCTTCCTACAAAGCTGGATCCACAGCTGAAGGCTGAGAGGGGGCTAAGTGCTAGGGTGGACATTATAGCAGTAAGATGATAGAAGACTATGTTGATTAGAGGAGACCCGCCTGGGCGGGTGAGGGCTGCTCAGGCTGAGGTCTGTTTGATGTGGTCACGCCAGCATGCAGCGATTGTTCCTGTCTCTGCCTGCACCATGCTGTCCTGCGAGGGGACCGTCTGTGGGGAGGCAGGAGGGCGTCTGGCAGCCGGCTCTTTGGGGTTTGAAGCTGGGTCACTGGCAGAATTAAGTGAGGCTTGAAGGTTGCCCTGCCCCTAGATTTAACCCTTCTTGAAACACTCTTCTTTGCTGAAAGATGGATAATGGCGTGACTTTTGTTCAGTTTATGAATGAGGAGGTGGCTTTTTTATGGTCCAAAGCTCTGGATTCTGGAAGTATAAGCCCAGAAGGGCTGGTGTCCTCCCGGGAACCTGCAGCTTCTCCCAAGGCATTAGCTCCTGGAAGCCAACGAATGGCTCTGTTTGGTGTTTTCCCAGAGTGTTTTTATTTGGTAAGAAATAGAATTAAAATAACTCCAAAGGGTGAAATTAAATGGTGTAACTGAGCATCCTCTGCCCTATTTTCAGTGCTACAGAAGAGAAGAAAACAATGAGCCTGGTCAAATGCACAGGGCCTTGGATGTAGATGCAGTATTTGGCTCTGTGTAAATGTCTGGATGTGCAACTCTGTTGCTGTGGCAATTCGGCATGCTGTCCCTTATCTTGGTCCCAAGAAGCCTGTGACCAGAGCCAGAGCATCCCGACTCTGGCTCCTTTTGTTCGTACATAATCATTGTATCTGCAGCATGCAGAGCAAGCTCGTTTCAGGCTGGCAGCTGCGCAGCGTTGTTTGCAGCTCATTAATTTCCTGCAGATTGCTGCCTTGCTGCTCGGTTGAATGTAGCTCAGCTCCAACAGCTGGGCGGAACATCGCCCTGCTGCGCTGACAGCACCGGCTGCGTGCGTGCGTGGGAGGAACAGGGCGAGGAGGGGGAACGAGGGACTCGTGAGGCTGATACCTGGAGAGATTGGTGATGGAAAGTTTGCTTCGCTCTCCTCCGTTTTTGATGGGCTTTGAGCACCGAACTCTGGGGACTCTGATGTGCAGGAGCCAGGAAGGAGGTCTGGGCAGCCCTGGGGGTTGATACATGCAAGCTCCCATGCTGGGAGGTTCTGGGATTATTCTGACCTTTCTTGGAAAGCCGGATTTCATTGCAAGGGCATTAAGTGTAGGACAGCGAGTCTTGGGAACAGACACGTTCAGAGGAGCCCTTGGTCTCCACCTGTGTTGCCTGTGCTGGGAAGAGCAGTGTTGTGGGCAGCAGGGGCAAATCTCTGCTGGCTGCTGCACATCTGGGCTGTGCCTGGAGCTGATGCCAGCCCGGGGGATGAGGATGTGTCATGGGGGAGACTGAAGGTCTCTCATCTCTGCTGGAAGTGGTCAACTTCCCTCCCACCACAGCCTGGCTCCCATGGCAGGGGGCTCAGCACACTGAGGTCTCTGTGGCCATCGCCTTCTCTCCTGTGCTGGGTGGCTGGTCCCCAGTGTGCCGGTGTGTCCTTGCCCATGCTGCTGGGGAGCCTTGGGCAGCTCTGTCCCCGGCTGTTGGCTCACTGTCTGAGACAAAGCCACCTAGCTGTGCCGGGAGCTGGCCGAGTACAGAGTCAGGGTGAGTTTGTGGAGCAGCACGACAGCAGGACTTGAGCGGAGCTCCCAGAGGGCTGCTTTTGGTACTGAGCCAGCAGCCATGAGCCTGCCTCTGCTGGGCTGCAATGTGGCAGGGCAGCTTTGATTTTGGGCAGCCCACATCAGAAGATTTTGCAGATTCGTTGGGAGTTCAGAGAACTGAATTTTGAAGAGAGATCAAAGAAGCTGTGTAGAGCTCGACTGAGCTACAGCCAGCAGTGGGTGGCTCCAGCCCTCCAGAGCTGTGCCCAGGGAGAAGGACACGGGCAGTTGTCCTCAGGATGTCCGGAGTGGGTGACCTTGGGGTGAAGGTGGTTAGCAGCACTCACAGGAGTGATGAGCTGAGGCAGGGATCGGTGCTCAGCACACACCCTGGGACAGTGAGCTCGGGTCAGTGGGGGCATGTTCTCCCAAAAGAGCAGTGCCCAAAGGCCAGCTGCTTGGGTCTCTGCAAACCTGCTGTGACAAAGCACCAAGCAACGCATGGTGGGGCCATGCTATCAGGCAGTACCAGGGGCTCGTTTCAACAACAGCCTTCAGCAATTTTTGCCCTATGAGGAATCTAAAGCCTTCCTGGGCTGGTGAGGGTTGTTTTGAATCTGGCACTTCTCATTCCTCAACTTCCTCTCCCCCTCTGTCCCCACCTTTTTGTCCTTGCCGGCATCTCCATGGCAACCTTGTTGCTGGAGAATAGAGAAGACATCTAAATATAGCTTCCAAATCTCCGTGCCTTCAGCAAAAAGTCTAAAACCAGGGGCGACAGCTTGAAGCACTGGGATGCTAATACCAGACAGTGAGGAGTGTCTTGCAGGTGGGGTTGGGGAGCGCTGTGGTGGGACAGGGGTCCGTTCCAGCTCAGTGTCAGTCCACGTTTGCTCACAGCATCTCGAGGGACTTTGAGGTAGCCCAGCCTACCCTCTCCTGTCTGGGGCGCTCCCACTCCTTCACCCTGTCATGTTTTGAAGCCATTCTCTAGAGCAAACAATAGCCTTTCCAGTACTTTATTTAGCCATTAGCATCTATGGTGGGTTTTGACACTGTAGGTTTTTGTTGTGATACGTTAGAGTAAGCTAGAAGCAGAAAATTCAAAGGCCTTTAGTAAGGAATAAATTCTCCTCCTTCCTTCTTTCTTCACCCTCTATTTTTTTCTCAAGTTTTATACTGTGTGACCACAGCAGGGTTGTGGCTGAGGTTTTGTGCCTTTTAAGATTCTTTTCTGAGGGAAAAAGAACACAGAACCTTCTCAGAGAAGCTGCTGCCCCAGGAACCTGTCCAAGGTAGGGAGGAGAGAAATGTCCATGCCCAGGGTCCTGGCACTACTCTACACCTACACCAGGCTGGTACCCACCAGAACCGTCTGGTTTCGTGGGCTGCCAAGATAGATTATTGCTTGTACAAGACAAGTGCTTATTGTAGAGACCTCAACAAATAGCTCCATAGGATGGCGAGACGTTGTCTGCTCTCCCCTGGCCCTGAAGCATCGAGTCTCGTAGGGTCAGCAAGAAGAAGCTGACCTGCAGGAGGCCGGGCAAGGGCCCGCTTGTGTCTGTACACACAGCTTTGGTATTCGGAGACAGTATTCTGGCGGGTGATGCACAGATCAGCCTGGATTTTTTTTTTTTTTTTTTTTTTTTTTTTTTGATGGGAACTTAAGTTTATAAAATTTTTTTTTTTTTTTTTTTTTTTTTTTTTAGAGAGGAGCTTAAAGATTATAGCTGGACCTGAAAGAGTTTAATAGAAAAAAAAAACAGCTTTGTTAAACTGAACAAAGAAAAAAACCTGTGGAGCTGGGCTATTATGTTTGTACAGCCCAACTTATACATCTCAACTCAGCTGATCAGTAGCGTGGACTTAGCTGAGGGAAAGGGAGTTTAACAAACCATGTTCTTCCCCTCTTTGTTCAAACATGATAAAATGCTCTAATACAGAGAGTTCTTCAAGGAAAGACGCCACAATTCAGTTTTAAGGATTTCTGCAAAGTGAAAACAGAACAATTTGAAAACCTGCTTGTCTGGCAGGGCTGACTGCATTAAGGAAACTCCCTGAACATTTTTTTGTGCTTCCCTGCTGTGCCTTTTCCAGCTCTTCAGGACTCCTGAGTTGAGTGAGAGATATTTGCCATTTGCTAGCTCCAGTGCTGATTCCCATGGCTAATGTATGGATATACCACATCTCTTGAGTTGCCATGAATAACATACCATGTACTTGAGGATTTTTTGCAAGGTGAGACAGTGCTTAATGGGCTCACCTGCCTGCAGTTTAGCAGCTCTGATTTCTCCTTACAAGTACAGTTGTTTGTGCCAGTACAAAGTAGGTGTGAAATGCTGTCATGTGAAGTTGGCAGCATTTCGTGTCTCTTTGCAGGGTTGGGTGGCAGTGGGAAGTGAGGGCTGGGCTGCTGTGGCAGGAAACAAGCGCAGATTGAAAACTGAAGCTGACCCCAAGCACAGAGTGGCTCCTTTAGTTTTGCCATCCAGGATGAAGCAAGGATAACAGCTAGGCATTTTTTTTTTTTTTTTACTAGATATCCCTATACATCTTTTAATGGTAAGACTTTGAAGCTTTCTGATACAAGTAAAGACTTTTAAAAATATGGCTTTAGTTTTGGCTATGTCCCTTTAATTATCATGTGTCAGCTACTAAAGCATTTTCAATAGTTCTAATTGAAACATGAGCCAATTTACTAATTAGCCAAGATTACATGGAGAATACACAAAGGGAAATCGCTCTTCTGTGTCAATATTTTCTCCTTTATCCCTTACAAAGACCTGGTGCAACGTGAACAAACTGCATCACTAACAGCCAGCCAGGCAGAGCCCCTGAGCTCCTGGCAGTCCTGAGAACAGTAACACAGTGCAAGGAAGATGGGCATGGAGAGGCATGCAGGGCTTTGGTCTGGGGTCTTGGTCTCCACCTTGGGGTACAGCCACAGTGTTTTCCTCAGTGGACTTTTCTTCCTCCCCATGGCCTGCTGTAGAGGAGATGGATGTTTCTGGCCCTCACAGGAATGGAGTGGCAGGGGTAGGGGCAGGCAGAAGGACTCTGGGTCATCTGGGCAGGTCCCAGCTCTGCTTGTGTGGAGAGGGACAGCAGGGACAGAGGGAGCTCTGCTTACCACATGTGCCGAGAGGCAGCACCAAAGGCTTCTTCCCCCTCCCCTCCCAAACAAGTTATACCTTCTCAGTCTGGGAAGACATTATGAAGGACTTTCAGAGTTGAAATATGGGGAAAGATTGTCCAGAAGAACATCTCTACTGTGAAGCTTTCAAAAACCAGTTGGGCAACCACCTACCTGCCAGCAGGGGCTTGGTGGGACTGGCCCTGCCCAGAGACAGGGTGATAGCTGAGAGCCAGCCATTGCTTCCAGCCCTCTTTTCTGAGGTCTTTTGGTTCCCCAATGGTGTAAAGGAGCTTTAGAAAGGAAGAGGTGCCCTTTGAGAAATGCACAGCTCCCTTCAAATGAGAGCTGAATCAGATGAAGCGGAATAAGCTGATGTTTGTGAAGAAGTGATGATGCTTCCACCACCACTTCAAGCTCTCTCTGCTCTCTTTCCTCACGCTCCTTGTGGCTGTGTCACTGTAACATCTTCCACATTAGGAGTTCAAAGCAAGTAGGGACTGTCTCCCTGTGAGACATAAGGATCACAGCCACTGCATGGATATAGAAACTGAAGCACAGAAGTGTCAAGTGACTTGCTTGGATGGCTTCAGGCTTACCTGGAGAAATATGTAGGTATTCTATGTGTAGAATAGTACGTAGTGATTACCACTGCAGAGAACCCTATTTTCATTATAAGGTGATAACCAGTTATTATCTGGTTATCTCATAGGCCAAACTTGAAGACAAAAGAGAAAAAAATCCTGTTTCTGGGAGTGCTTCTGTCTATGACACTTTACAGCCAACTGGGCTGGTAGTGAGGTGGTCCAGGCTGTTTGTTCCCCACGTGCTTGCTGCACAGGGTGGGATGGCTCTTGCACAGCTGCTCTTCCAAGGTCCTCATGAATGACACAGCCAGTTCCTGGAAACTGGCCCGCAATGGCTTGTCTCCAGCTCCTGTACTAGCACCAGTTCTTCTGTAACTCATACATCAGCAACTTGCACATCAATGATCTGCTTGAAACTCTATCCTGACAGTTCATCTATCCTGTTGACGTCTGCTTAGGTAATTGGTAACAACTTCTGCTCTGACCTTAGTGTCACCTTCAGTTCCCTCTTGTCTACTAAAACAAACTGTGACCGTCACTGGTGGCTGCAGCTGGATGCTTCAAAACGTGTTCTTCCCTTTATAATCACCATGGGAGCCAAAAATCTTCTTTCACAAGCATGACTTTAAGCCCAGTGTGCAACTTTCTGTCATGGTCATACTCTGGATAGGTTCCTAAGGTACCATGATTTCCTCTTGAAATTAAGATTACTCATCATCTCCTTGGTGAGTTTAGTGAATCTGCTTTGGAACTTAATGATTCTCCTCCTGAAACACCTCCTGTCTTTGTTCTATGTGACAGCCTAATCCTTTGCTTCAAAATGGCTCAGCTTGTCCCACCCTGTGTGACTTGATGTGCATCCATGTGACCATGTACATCATATCAGGGCTTCTTTTGCTGATTTCTTCACCTTGTCTGCACAAGGACATTAATCTGTTAAATATCTGCCTCTCAGTGAGCCAAAGACAGCTCCCCACTATGCATAGCCTTATTTAATCCTTTCTGGTTTGCCTCAAATGTTAACCTCTTGCCTAGTCAGCATTTCTGCAGTAGGGCTTCTCAATGAGATCTTCTGGCAGAGCAAATAGCTCCTATCTGTAGTGTCTTGTTGAAATCCCGGCCCCCGTCTGGGGAAGAGTCAAACTGGCGCCACACACTTTGAAATTCATGCTGCAGGGACCTGCACCCACAGCAAATCAGATGAGGATTTGGGCATATCAAGATGTGTCAAGAATGCTGTGGCTTGACCCAGCAGTTGTATGCTCTAATGATTCAGATTAATGAGTTACTAAAGATCTCTTGATACTTCTCATTGTCTCAGGGATGTTTACCTTGCTGTCCTGTCTGCTCTCCATCCAGGCTAACAGCATCCCACCGGGGACTGTAAATTCTGCCCTTGCACTGCCCTACCTGTTTCAATGGTATACACTATGTGACATCTCCTGACTCACGCTGTTTTTAGAGCTGAGCCTTATTTCACATTCCAAAGTCATGCAGACATATCCTCTTAACCTCCTCAGCAATAATTCCTGCAAATGAGAGTCTCCACACAGAGAGATACTCAATATTTTCTAGCACATTAATCAAATAACCATCCAGTTGTTGCCTTACGTGTTGGAAGTGGACGTGTTGTCAAGTAAAATGATTTTATAGATTATTCTCTGTACTTCCCAGATGGGGCATTTAGCAACATCATGTGCACAAAGTCCTTTAGGAGAAGATCGATGTCTATTCACTTCATCTTCCGTTGCTTACTCAGGGAAATCTCATACTTAATGGTGCTCCCCAGATGAGCTTTCCCATCCCTAATTTTTAAAACCAGTGACTGTTTCTAAGTACGTATTGAAAGGAGAGCCCCGACCACTGTCACCTGAGGGCTGCTGGTGGCAGCTTGCAGTGACCTCAGAGAAAAAGGAGAGAGTGAGCAGCTGTCCTGGGAACACCGACTTTTGGCTTGCCCTGCTTGTCACAGCCCAAAGCGAAAGCATTGCTCAGGCTGCTGAAAGAACCACTGAGCACTTCCCACCAGCATGTTCTTGTGAGGGCTGAGACTGGACTGTGTATGACTTTGTGCTGGCGGTGGGGCTTTGGGGTTTGCAGAGTGGCTCCTCGCTGTCAGCTCCCAGCGCCATTTAACGAAGGCAGTTGATTGCTGGGAGAGGCTTTTGGATGGTCTCTGCTGTTCTTCAAGCTATCTGAGGTATGTCTTGGCTATGATGAAGCTGTCAGAGAGAAAGGGGAGGTCTGGAAATTGTTCTCCTTTCCCCACGCAGAGCGACCAGAGGCCGGGGAATGGAAGCTGCTTGGCTGAGCAAGGTGGGCTTCTGATCCCTCGTGTCCCATCTGGGTGAGCATGCCTGTCAGGGCTGCTGCACTGCCAGCCCCTCATGTGCCCGCTTCTGCCTCCATTAATTTCAAGAAGCTGTCAGGATGTTCTTGCAGCAAAATGTTCCCAAGCCTCCTGCTCCTGCACGCTCTCTGCCTCTCTGTGTCCTCCTGTCACATCTCCCACATTAACGTGATGCCTTCCTGGGGCGGTGTTATGCTCCAGCCCCTCTCCCCATCCATCTCCTCTGCTCTCTGTGCCTTCCGAGGAGGGAGCTCTCAGTGTGGCTGCAGGTGAGAGATGAGGTTGTGTGGGAGCAATCTGTGTTTTGGCCTCCAGACGACTGACGATAGCTCAGGATGCGTCTGTAGCTACAGTTCAGGCTGTCATAGCTCTGGAGAGGAGCGAGCTGCCGGCGGTGGCTGGGAGAGCTGTGAGCACTCACCGCCTCTCAGCAGAGCTGGAGGGGTCGGGGCCCTCCTCCTCTTGTGGGGTTCAGTCAGATTGGGCCAGGGGTGCGAGGTCCTGCCTGTGTCTGTGCAGGGCACCAGCGGCTCTGGTCTGTGGATGTTCTGCCCTCGCCTGGTGTTACAGAGCCAGTTAGAAGGTCCTTTTCTCCCTGTGGCTTGTAGCAGAGGAGGAAACCAGCAATTTACTGGATTGGTCACTAAATTCAGATGCACTTTTCTGAAAATCCACCGGAGGTAGCGGTCCAGTTTGCCACAGAGCTGGTGAAGGAGTCCAGAGGGTTTGCTCTCTTGGTTTTCTGACCCAAGGGGACTTGCTTGTGCAAAGCCAGCATTTTACCATGTGGCCCTCTGTGGATCCTTGCTGCATCTTCTTTCTCTGTCTTGACTTTTATTTTTTAAACATTAAAAAAAGACTACTGTAAGGAAATCTTACCACTAGGGGACTACTTAGTAGGCTGTATAGAGCTCTCCGTACTTAACAAAATGTGCACACAGTGAGCCATTAGTCCTTGAGTCCACAGCTCTGAGCATTCATCGCACAGATGAGAGGCTCGCGTGGAATCAGGCTTTCCATACGTGCAGCGCACAGGCGGGGAGATCATCTGCTGGGCACACGTCCTCATTAAATGAGCATTTGTCCTCCGTCCACTGTACACACTACTCATGGAGATGGGGTGACACACCTAGGAAGGAAAGAAAATAAAGTTGCTGTATAAAAGAAAACTCAAATTGTGTGCACGCATAATATTAATTGCATAAAGCCTTAGAACAGCTTTGTTGTGATACCTAAGCTGGCCCCTGAGAAACCAGGGCCAATTTTTTCCAAATTTTTGCAGACAAGCAATGCTGAGTAATTTGGAGCTCCTAACATGGAAAAACCATAAGCAGTGGGAATTATGAATAGTATTTTTAAAAGCAACCCATGTTCAGGAAGCACTGACTTGCTTTTTTGAAAGTCGCACCTTCTGTTTTGTAGTATATGAGCAAGGAAAAGATCAGAGCTATGAATCAGCTGTAGGTTCAACTCAGCAAATTGATCAAGCTTTGCAAAGTACCAGGGGCCTAGACAACACTGAGTTCAAAAGCCAAATTCAGTCAACCTCTCCAAAGAAAACACATCAAAATCATCGTGATAAAGTCTTAGCTGAGCACCAACGTTTACATCAGAGACATGTAAAATCCTACATCCTTCAGGCTGGATTAGCAGCAATTGAAAGGGTCTGGAGAAGGGAAAGGAGGCTTGCTGGCATTAGCACAGGGTATGGGCAGAACAAGCAGTGGCAAAAATAAAGCTGATTAAGCTTAGAAAGAAGAATTAAAGGTGATTTTTCTTGCATATTCCTGCACTGATGGATTGTCAGAGTGCAGAAGCAGTTATGACTTGAGAGTCAAATTGGAGGGCTTGATAATTTTGTGTTCATTAGTGGTATCAGCAGG
>NW_010130977.1:86175-95541 GCF_000699245.1 Pterocles gutturalis
AGCTGCAGCAATGACAATTAATCAAACCTCCTGTTCTCTGTTGGTAAATGGTGATTTTCAGGGGGCTGCTGGCAGTAGCAGCATCCCCAGGATACAGTGTACTGCCTGTTCTCTGAAGCGCTGTGGGATCAAAGATACTGAGTGTATGTAATACCAAGGGCTACTGGCTGAGGCACATAGGGATTTGAAGGTTGGGGCTATTTTTCCAGACTCTGTGGTTGCTGTTCCTGCTTTTCTCCTCCTTTACACCTGCAGCCAAGACCAGTTGTGCACAAGATGCACAAGGGACTGATCTGAATGTTGAGGCTGGGCAGGGAGCAAGGGGAGGTCATAGCTGCAGGGCCACATGTGGGTACGGGGTGGTGGGAAAGGGGGTCATTCACCGGCAGGAGGGGCAGCTGGCCTGGTGGCTCTTGGGGACAGTTGTTTTGGGGGTAAGGGAAATGCTTTTTATGTGGAACTGACTTTTTATTTCAAAAATGCAGTTCTACCTTGGGGTTGGGGCCAGCTGGACGTCTAGGACCCCGAGATGGCAAGCACATGGCCCTTTAGAGTGGTTGCGTTTATAGGAGTATGTAATTGTATGTGCTTATCAGCGCACGTGCAGACAATGTTGTATTTAAGAGGGTGTGAGATCAGCCTGGAATAGAAGCATTGGTCCCTTCTGTCATGAGTGAGAGATGAGACTGTGTGAAGCCTTGCAGCCACCAGGAAAGCGAGGGGAGCACAGGGGTCGTTTGCAGCCTGTGACAGTCAGTGCAGCCCTGGCTGGAAGGAGCAGCGGGTTGGCAGCGCCTTTGACTCATTTCCCTTGTTCTGTTTGTGTGCAAAAGCCAAGGGACCTCTGCATAAGGCATGTATTTGCTGTGCAAGAAACCATGGCACAGCAAGCTCTTCTTTTCCTAATACATGCTCCAAGAACTCGTAAGAAATTTGCGTAAGGAGAGACATAGGATGTGCTGCCTGTCTGCTGCAGCAGCCAGCACCTCTCAGAGCAGGCTGATGAAGCTGTCCCTTGGGCTGCTGATGAACCCGCTTCACCTGGGGTTCCCTCTGCCATGAATTATATCAGACCTGCAGGTTGCAGGGTTTCCCCACGGCCCGTGCAGCCCGCAGGCGTCTGCCCGGCCGGCACCAGGTGCCTGCGGCTGTGTGTGTGCTCGTGAGGCTGCTTTTGCATGTGTGTGTGTGTGCCTGTGCGGTGGGTAGCGGGGTGACAGATGCCTGCTTCTGTGCTGGCCATCAGACCTCGTTGTGGGCACGCTGAGCTGGGAGCCCCTCACTGGTTTGCTGGGGGATCAGGGCTATTTTTGTCCAACTTCACTTTGCACAGTGTGGCCTGCTATCATGCCTTTGGGTTAAAGAGAAAATTGGCCAGTGACACTTGCAGGAGTGGGGCTTTAGTGTTTCTCAAGGGCCATGTTGAGCTTGTTCAGTGAGTGAGAAAACTTTGACTCTCTAATGTCCCCATTCAACTCTGCCTTCCTCCACTGTTGCTTCTCTGTTCCCTTCTCCCTTTTATGACACTTACTATTTTTCCATCCACAGCAAAACAGTTCACATCAAGGTAATTGATGATGAGGAGTATGAGAAAAACAAGAATTTCTTCATTGAGCTGATGAGCCCCCGCATGGTGGATATGAGTTTGCAGAAAGGTGTAGTACTGGCCCTCCAGACTAACATTAACCTTCTTTCCTCTTCTCTTCTGTCTCCTTCCTCCTCTTCTCCTCCTCTTCCTCTGGTGTCTCTCTGTCTCCAACTGCTCATCCCTAAATGCGTTTGTGTGCACCTATCGTGTCACATGGTACCCATGGGGAGAAGTGATGCTGGGGCTGGGGGGAGGCAAGGTGGTGAAGGGGGCAGAGAGAGAAGGATGGAGAGCAGTCCTGCTTGTCTGTAATTCTGTGGCAGCTTGAGAGGTACCTTCTGCCATCCCCACTGGAGGGCCCAAGCAAATTTTGTAGTGTCAGCGGGAAGATGCTGACTAGAAACGCAGCCAGCATCTCAGGATATCATCACCCAGCCCTGGTCCTATGGGGCGTCCCAGTCAGAACTGTGTTAGGAAAAAAACAGGAATCAAGTCCTGGCAGAGAAGCAGCTCCTATAACTTCTGAGAAGGACTCAGCAAAGTCTGTGTGTCTCCCAGTCCGGTTGCTGCAGAGCGGCCCTGGGAGCAGGAGATGAGGGCAGGGAGGAGCTGATGCCCCACTTTGGTTCATCTGAGGGCTTACAGCAGCTGTACGCATTGCAGGGGTGCTGGAGGGAGCGAAGGTAATGAAGGCCAGCCCCACTCCAGCACCCAGAGTATTTCCATTTGAGCCTTGGAGGTGCTTTGGTCACATTGTGTCCCCTATGAGGTCCCAGCAAAGCTTTCTGCTCCCAGGAAAAGCTGCATCCTCGCTCAGGGAACTGGTCTGGGGGAAGAGGCAGATGCTATTGAGGAGAAAAAGCAATAAGATGTGCTGTTTTAAAAATGGAAATTAGAGCAATCAGCCTTCTTTGCAGCTGACAGAGCAGTAGCCCGCTGGCAGAGACCCGCCTCACCTTCACTGGGGAATGTGTCTGTGAGTGCCCATCTCTCTCTCTTCTCCTTAGGCTTCCAGCCCACAGTCCCTGCAGATTTATTACTAATTGTGAGGGTATCAGAAGCAATTGATCTTCTAGCTAAAACGCAGTGGGTATCCCAGGGTGGTCCCTGGTGATTTCCAGGCAGCCAATACCCTTTCCATTACCATGTGACACTGAAAAAAAATGTGCTGCAGAAGTCGCCTCCCACTAACCATCAGCAAGGTCCTCCTTCTCCTTTCCCTCCCTCCTCACCTCCTCGCCAGCCCTCTCTCCCCCTAGCACCCTCCCGCTCCCCAAGGAGCAGCTGCGATGGATGCCCCGTGTCCAACAGGCAGGCGGAGGTGCGGTGCCAACTGCGTGCCAGGAGCCCATGGCACCGCCACCACCGCTGCTGCTGCCGCCTCGCCTCCGGCCGGCTGACCCGCTGTACATGGCTGTCTCTCTTGTTGTCCCTACAGGAAGACCGTAAGGGTTAAGATAGTAGATGAGGAGGAGTACGAAAGGCAGGAGAATTTCTTCATTGCCCTTGGTGAACCGAAATGGATGGAACGAGGAATATCAGGTGTGAGATCCTTTATGAAAAAAAATGAAAAAAAAAAAAAAATCAGAATCAAGTATCCAACCCCCAAATCCAGAAAATATAACCCTCTTTCTCCTCCTTCCCCTCCCTCCTTTTCTCCTGCACCTGTAGATGGATCAACTTTTATTCTCTGCCTTCCTGTATTTTTGCTCTCACCCTGTTTCGGTGTCATCTCTGCCTTTTAGAGCCCAGCTTACTTCTGACCCTCCTTTTGTGCACTGCTTGAGCCTCAGAGGCTGTATTATTTGGATTGGGTTTCCTTGTCTTGACCTGTTTTTTTTGTTCTGAGCACACCTTTGCTGTTCTCCCCTCTCCTGCTCTTTTGCCAGGACCTTAGGGAATGTGAAAGCAAGAGAAGGGTGTAATGCATGGCTGCCCCTTCGGTTCCTCCTGTACACCCCCGTCCTTCCCTCTGTTGTTGCCTGTCGGTGGCATTGCCTTGGTGCTCTTGGGTCCCTATGAGGTGCGGTGAAAAGCCCATGGGAGAAGAGGGAAGGTGTGAGGTATCTTGTTTTGCTTTTATTTTTAAAAATGCTTTTCCAGGTCTTTCATCTGAAACCCCCCAAACAATCAGAGCCTGTTGTGCAGAGGGTGTGGAGCTCTGCTGAGGTCCTGCTCCATCAGCAGTGAGACACAGGATCTCTCAGCAGAGCAGGATTATATTGGGAATAAACCCTGACTTAGGGTTGTGCCTTGCCTACATGTATCTTTGTCCCTGTCCGATACACGTTTGAGCTCTTCCTGACTGGGTGAGTCTTGCCATTGGCTTCACCAGCTTTGGGAGGGCCAAGCTTTAAACAGAAGCACTTTACAAAAGGGAATTCAAATCTGCCTTCTGGGTGTCTGATATGGAGTAGAGACAGACGTGTGTGTCCATAGGCTTGTATCTACTCCCATGTGCTGCTGCAGGTGATGGGAACACCTGGCAGCTGGCTGTGCATCACACAGCTTTCTCTTGCTGAAATGTCTCCTGTCTGTTACCTCACCAACACAGCAGCATTGGCTCTGGCAGGATGTTTGGGATAGACGCAGCTTGCATTAGCATCACAATGTCATATAGCATCTGTGGATGTGTAAAATGTAACTCCAGAGAGGATTCATAGTTTAATGCCACTAGACCATCTCATGCAGCCCATAGGCAGAGGGACACCAGGTTTCACTGTGTGTTGAGCACAGATCCTCTGGTTTCACCAAAGTCCAACTGTCCTTGATCGGAAGCAGTGACCAACCTGACATATCCCGTGGGGGCATGTCCCAGCAGCTAATTGCCCTCCAAGGTGGGCACAGCTTCTAGGCAGAAGTTGTCTGGCTTCAGCTTATGGCCACTAGTTATTTTCCTACTTTCGTCCATCAGATTAAAGAACTAGGTAGCGTGCTGCATCTTCTGTGTAAGTGCCAACTATATCCATAATTACACTCAGATTTCTTCTTGGGAGTTTAAGGAGATGAAGCCCTCCAAATCTGTGACTGCAAAGTGTTTCCTTCAGCCCTAGGATCACCCTGTGGTCTCCTCTCCATATGTGCCCTTTCCTGTCCGTGGGGCTCCCACCTCCATCTCATCAGGTACAGGAAGAAAATCACCTGCCTCTGGCTGTCTGCTGCTTAGGCACTCATCAGCCTGGAGCATCACACAGAAGTTTCTGCTCCGTTGTCTGCTCTCTGTAAGCTCTGCATCCTTTTCTAAACCAGTGAGCTTCAGGATGCAGAATCAGGACTGGGTTGGTTTTTGTTAAGTCCTGCATTTATTTTTCCTCTGTAGGACACATGGCATCTGGCTGAATAAAAACATGTATTTAAAATAAACCAAATAGCCCTTAAGGTGGTTCAGTAATAAAAAGTCATAATTATTATTAGGACCATGATTGCAGTTTGCCATATTGTGCATGTCGCATTTACACCAGCATCAGTTGGAGTCAGTGGGACTGTCTGATTTGCAACAGGCACAGAGGAGATCAGAGCTGGATGATTTGCAGCACAGAGCCTGCAGGCCAGCAGCTTCCTCCACTGGGGGCTGGGGTGAGGGATGGACCCTCTTTACCCAGAAGAAGCAAAGGGCTGTGCAGAGGAGGAGATGGAGAGCCCTGGTTGGTCTCCTCAGAGAAAAGTCAGAGCAAGAGCACTGTGGTTTTAAAATCGAAGAGGCGGGAGATTGAAATGCATTTGTAAATGTTGCTGGCACAAGGTGGCACAGTCGCTACACTAATTCCAGGGCATCTGGAAAGATCCCCAGCTCTGTAGCACTGCACGCTGTGGAACCTCCAACAAGAGTACCTTGTGCCTGGGATGAAGAATAAGGAGCTACATGAGGCTTTCCCCTGCGGAGCATCAGGAGTCATCGACAGCAGATGCTGTTGCCAGCAGCTTCACAGGGTGCATGCATGAGCAACCGGCTCCCGGCGGAGAGGAGGCAGCCCAGGATGCACGCGGGATCGCAGACGGGCAGGAAACACTCAACCTGCCGTACAGCCTCGGGAAGGGATGCTCATGCTGACTCCCGCACGCATGTTCCTGCCATCATCGTGCCACTGCAGGGGCAGAGTTTGGATGGTTTATTTATTGCACACACACGGCCGATACAGTCCTGCAGGCTGCAAGGTGAGTGCAGCCGCCTCGGTGCAAACGGGTCCCCGCAGCACTGCGCAGATGCTGGCGTTGCCCCGCACCAACAGGTGGGGGAAGGTCCCAAACCGCAGCCACCTAGCTGGGACAGCTGTGCTTTTGATGAGGAGTCTCGCTGGGTTTTGGCTACCCACGCATTTGTTTCCAGCACTACAGAAGATGTGGTTTTCTTGATGGTGTGTCCTCGTTTTGTTGTTACTCACGACTTGCATGGTGAGGGCACAGCACAGCTCCTGTCTCTCCAGGGAGGTTCAGGCTGGGTTGCTTTTGATGAGGAGTCTTGCTGGGTTTTGGCTACCCACGCATTTGTTTCCAGCACTACAGAAGATGTGGTTTTCTTGATGGTGTGTCCTTGTTTTGTTGTTACTCCCCACTTAGCTCTGTCACACTGAGCTGGTGCCTGGGGTGCTGCAGGAGTATTGGATGGTCCAAGATGGCTCTTCATAGTGTCTTCAAAATTGTCTCTTCTGTCCCCGATGGGAGCAGGGCAGTGCTGGGTGCCTCGGCTGACCAGCAGTTGTGTTTGGAAGCAATCTGCAATCCGGGTCGCACAGAGACAGCCCGCCTACCGCTGCTGTGAGGGCCTGCATTCACCCCAGAACCTCACCTCAAGGACACAAGCTAGGTAGCAGCGATGAAATCAGTGATGAGATGTCGTGCCCTGAAGGGCAGGCAGGACTGATGGCAGGGCCCATGATCAGGGGAATAAATGTGTGCTTCTCAAACCAGCCTGGGCAGAGTTTGGAGGATTTATTGTGGATGCAGACCTTGGTCTGGAGCCTCATGCTATTAGGATCCCTTGTGATGTCCCTGAGGGTCCCCACACTGCTGCTGGTTGTGGTGGCAGCGGTTTCTGAGGACATACAGTGAAAGAGGATATGGGAGCAGGGTTTGCTGCCATATGGGTTGCTTTGCATTTCTGGCTGCACTGTCCCATGCATCTGCCGGTACAAAGCAGTCACTAGCAGTCAGGGGAATGTCTGCTTGCCCTGGCCAGGGCTGTGGGACAGAAGAGACTGAGCTTGTCTTGGGCAGCACAGTGAGGTGAGGCTGCGTAGCTCCAGGTTGCACCTGCAGACACCTTACGAGGGGAAGCCATCTCCGCTCAGGAAGGTACCCGTGGTGGTCCAGACACAAATTCCTTTGGCTGAAAGACTTTGTATCACCTTCAGGTGCTGCTCCTCACTCTTCACCCCCAATTATATCAGTGCCATGCTGCTTTCCAGCCTTGGAGCACTCAGTTGTTAACTCTTGCCATAAGGAGAGCTGACCACTTGCTCCTCTTTGCTTTACCCCATTCCATAAATGTTATATCTGCAATACCAAACCTTGTCCTGCAGCCCTTTTATTCTTTTTCACCAATTGCTTTCTGCAGCTGGAGTTTTTCAAAGACATTCTGATCATCCAAACAAATTGCATTGAGTAGTTGTACTTTAGCAGCTCTTTTTGGTGATGTGTTCCAGTAATTCAAAGAGATGAGAATAGATCTGCGATGGGTATCTTGCCAGCCTGCTCTGTGGTGAAGACCAATACTGGCTCAGAGGTGGCGTATCAGATGCAAAGAGCACTGGCAAAGATAATGCTTGCCATGTCTTCTCAATTTCTAAGAAATTAATCTCTGAATCCTTCTTGACTCACCTTTCGTCCTTATGTGCGGTCATGTTAAGTTGAATCCCTGTTTGCTGAGTGCTGTAGGGCTTTGAAACTTCCTAGAACCCTGAGCCACCTTACTGGCTGTCCTTTTTTCAGCACCTTTTTAAAGTGTTCCTGCAGTGAAACAAGTCTTTTCCTTTGTGACACGGTTCTGTCTGTTGGTTTGGCTCTTGCTCTCTCTGGTATCGTGTCAGCTCACAACTCGGACTGAGGATTTTGCTGCTGTCAGCCCAGCAGGATTTTGGAGAAATACTTTCTTCGCACATCAGCTTTCACACTTTGTCCACAGTCCTGGATTACAGGAGAAAGTCTTGCTTTGCTTTCCCTGGATAAAGTCGGTCTTCTACTTAAATTGTGGTTAACCTTAGCGTTGACGGAGCCCAAATGGTAAGTGAGGCCACTTTGGAAGATTGGTGAAAATTGTATTTGGAAAATTATGTTTCATGAGGGTAATTGGGAGTCTACTCATGAGAATTCAGCTCGTGGGACAGTGGTGGGAGACTGAACCTCAGGGCTGGTGAGTGAAGGCTGAGACTTGAGGGTTATGCTTTGTAAAGGGACTGACGTCCTTCATGCAAAATTACGCTTTAGAAAGCATGTCTCCCATAAGCCACGACTGCACTGGAAATGGAAGCATGGGTGGCTGGGACAGAAAGCATGTCTCCCACAAGCCACGACTTCACTGGAAATGGAAGCATGGGTGGCTGGGAAGTACTATGGAGCAGCTTGTTGGCATGACCTGGCATAGGAAGATTTTATCTGGAGTCCTCTCAGCCCTCCCAGCACAGAGTCAACTGGTGCGGACAAATGTCATAACACATCTCCTGTTAATCAGCACCCCTGATGGGAAAGCTTCGTGCCCCAGAGGGAGGATTCAGCTGCGAAGGAAGAAGGAATCCTAGCTTGGATTGATCCAGCAAGTTATCTATATCAAAATATTGATGAAATGATATGACTTGGTACAAAGGTCCGTGCCTAGATAAGCTGCATCGATTGATACATGAGCACACATGCTGCAGTTTTCTGAAGTGTGGGCCAATGCTGAGAAACTCCTTATTCCATCAGCTGCTGATGAGAATAGCAAAGAAATGTTAGCTTGCTGTTACCTCCTTCCCTGAAGGTTTAATAATTTGCCTGCAGCTCTGTGATTAAGCTGAATGCTGCTGATTCTCCTGATGGAGAGGAGTCTCTTGGCGTCTTCAAGAGCTTTGCTATTGACTTCAATAATAGCAGCATTCAGGTTAATGCTGCAAAATCTCTGCCTTGTTTAGCCTATAAAGAAAACATGTTTATAGCTCTTCACGGTCCATTAGGGAAACAGTTTGCTCACCTCAGTGAGCAAATCTGGAGGCAGAGCCTGTGGAGGGTTCCATCTGGGAGACAGGAGATCCTTACCTCTTTGGGGAACGGAGCTCCTTTGGGTGCCTGTGGGGTGCAGACAGTGTGTTCCCCTTGCCTTTGGCTGCCTGTGGCTGCCCTGTTGTGTGGCTGAGGGTCTCCTCAAATACAGCCTCTTTTCCCTCATTTCAGCTCACTCTGTAAATCCTGGGCCTGTAACAGGGATCCTCTTATCTATGCAGTGGCTTCCTGGAGTCTTTAGGGATATTGATTAGAAAAGAGTTATGTTAACGAAGAATGAGTCCAGAGCAAAGGCATGCAGCGTGGTCAAATCTCTCTGCGAGGTGAACAGCAGAAAAAGGTATTTCACTGTTTAGAAAAAGGCTGGGACACACATTTAGCACATCGGGTTGCTGTAAACTACAGGATTGCTGGATTGCTGGTCTGCTCCCTTCCCAAGCCTGGTTCCTCTTGGTTTAACTTTCTTTGGCTTTAGTAGAGTTAAAGCAGGAGGAATTAAATTCTTAGTCAATAACACGCATGTCACAGCAGGATTTGAGTACACTGAAAACATGCAAAGGAAATGAATCACAGAATCACAGAATGTT
>NW_010130978.1:0-357 GCF_000699245.1 Pterocles gutturalis
CCAGCCTGGCTGCTGGGGGATACGCCAGCGGTCCCTGCTGGGGTGGCACTGCCATGAGCACATGGAGCTGTGACAGCGGTCCCCAGGGTGGCATGGCCACCAGCACACGGAGCCGTGACAGTGGTCCCCAGGGTGGCATGGCCACCAGCACACGGAGCCATCACTGGGAAGCACTTGGGGACCTCGGCGAGTGGGCAGTGCCACTGCTCCCAGCATTGCGAGGCTTTCCCACCCGACTCCAAGCAGGATCTGGCACCCTGGCACCCAGCGCCCATCCCCAGCACCATCCCTTGGGGACCACGGCAGCACCAGCGCTGGGCACGGAGCTGGCACCGCCCTGAGAACACCCATCCTCTC
>NW_010130979.1:0-13320 GCF_000699245.1 Pterocles gutturalis
GGGCTGCTCTCAAGGAGGTCTTCCCCCAGAAGATTATTCCAATTTATTCCCCAACTTTATAATTTTTTTTCTTAAATACATTTATACTACTTAACTGCATCAGCTGTATTCTATTTCTCTCACTTTCTTTGTCTAATAATGACTTTATGAGTTCTTGGTTTATGTATGTATATTTTCTTTGTCATTTAAACTCCATTCTTGTTGGCCTGGAAGTTCAGAGAGATAATCAAGCTTAAGTTTGAGGGGGATTTTTGTGAAGTTTTGAGATGAAATCTCTATGTATCCTTTAACTGTTAAGTTAATATAGACATCTCTATAATACTTCTGTTTATGTTTTTCTACTGTAGTATCTGAGTGTCTTCCAGTAATGTGTTAAGCAATGACTTCTAGCTGGAATATATGACCTTTTCCTTTGTCCTCTCTTGGATGTGGATGTTTTATTTCTTTCATATGTGTGATGTGTTGTATTTTTTGACTCTTGAAGCCTAGGTCAAAAAGGGCATTGTGAATGCAGAATAGCAGGTGAAGTTGGTGGTGACTTAGGTCTTCTAGGAATTCTTCCTACAGACTTGGACAAGCACAGAAAAAAAACCTGTCCTTCTTTCCTGGAAGTGATAGATCCGTGCAGTAGAATGTTTCATTATGCTTATGAGACAGATATGGTTTTGATTTTTTTACCCCCATATTACTGTTTTTGGAGCTTGAAAAAAATCCCATAGATTTATCTTTCTGGAGATCTTAAACCAATATTTTATAGAATGAGTCGTTGGCCATATTTGATGATATTTGGGATTGCTTTAGAAGCATACAAATTCATTTAGTTTTCTGTGGGATAATGTCAGATGGCTAAAAAGCAGCAGTTTCATGTGTATTTAAAATGTCATTTTTGTTGTCTCTTAGTCACAAACTAGGCCACCTATTTTATAATGACAACGAACTCGGCAACAGCATGCTCTGTGGATAAGCATTGTGCTATTTTTGTTCAATTTATAAGATGAGAGTCAAGCAAAATGAGACATTCAATGTTCAGATAATAAGCCTGAAACCATGTGAAGGCTCTACTTCTTTTCTTCTCTTGTTGAATACCATTGAACTATATAAAAACTCTAGGATCTCGAAAGTAAAACAACGAATTAAGCTAAAACCAAAATTCTGTCTTAACACAATGGACTAAAAAAAAAATAAAAATACTTCTACCATGGCAGAATGACAATATTTACATTTTTGTATGGTTTGTAAGTAATAGTGATTTTCTGTGGACACAGTTTAAATTACCCAATCTTTTATCATAGAATTGTAGAATGGTTTGGGTTGGAAAGGACCTTAGAAATCATCTAGTTCCAACCCCCCTGCCATGGGCAGGGACACCCTCCACTAGCCCAGGTTGCTCAAAGCCTCATCCAGCCTGGCCTTGAACCCCTCCAGGGATGGGGCAGCCACAGCTTCTCTGGGCAACCTGTTCCAGTGCATCACCACCCTCACAGTGAAAAATTTTATCCTAATATCTAATCTAAATCTGCCCTCTTTCAGTTTATAATCATTACCCCTTGTCCTGTCACTACATGCCCTTGTAAAAGTCCCTCCCCAGCTTTCCTATAGGCCCCCTTCAGGTACTGAAAAGCCACTATAAGATCCCCCTGGAGCCTTCTCTCCTCCAGATTGAACAACCCTAACTCTCTCAGCCTGTCTTCTTCATACAGGAGGTGCTCCAGCCCTCTGATCATCTCTGTGGCCCTCCTCTACACCCACTCCAACAGCTTGATGTCCTTTTTTATGTTGGGGGCCCCAGAGCTGGACGCAGTACTCCAGGTGGGGTCTCATGAGAGCGTAGAGGGGGAGGATCACCTCCCTCAACCTGCTGGCCACACTTCTCTTGATGCTCTTGATTTTCCTTCAATTAAAAATTATCTTTTGTTCAGTTGTCAAAGAATAACTGAATTTTTATGGTTAAAAATTCAAATTTTCTCTGTTTTTTGCTAGGTTTATAACACTGAATCACATAATTCCCTACAAATGTCAATGTCTTACAATTTGACATAGATTTTGGCTCTTTTCCAGTGCACATGGTCTAGTTTAGGTGTCACATTAGAGAAAATCAGTTTCTGCACAGAGTATCCAGACAAGTACACTACCTTATTCCCAATTACTATATGTTGATGCTTTCTTATCTGTGTATCCGATTACTGTTTAAAACAATGTCCTTGGGAATTATCAGCAAACTTTGCTTTCTGTGATACACTAATACTGTCCGTGGAAGCCAATAATTGAAAGTGTTATTAACAGATGGTGCACTAAAAATATAAGAAGTAGTGTTCAATAATGTGATGCAATGGGCCAGTACACTATATAACAATGTTACAAATCTTCCACCTCTTTGACACCTGAGGAATAAAATATAGTTATTATTAGAGTAGTGAAACTATATTTAGACAGGAAAACACTGCTTTTCGTTAAAATGCCTTCTTTTTGTAGTCTGGCTGTAACAGATTATTATTTTCAAGGCTTTGGAGGACAGTTATAGATATCTACATGCATATGAAGGTGTTCATGGAGGAAAGGGTTCATAATAACTATTTTCCGTTCTCTTCTTCTGCAGTCCTTTAAGATAAGAGTTTATAATAAAATAGCTAAAAAACTTTTACCACAAAATTAGCTTCAATCCTAGGTTTTTTTCATCGTAAATGACAATTAAAAGTGGCTGAGCTTGTCTTCACAGCTCTACGTAGATAAATTGTCCCACTGAATTTTAATACCTCTGAATTAAACTACTCAAAAGAAGTCACAGGTAGCTGATGGGGAATATACCCATTCTTTATATATGATTAATTTAGATATCTAATTTGAATGCATTTTAGAAGATCCCATCCACAAGTTTAACATCTCTGAATGGTCTTTGAGTATTACCTGGGACCCATTTGTCATTCAGACCTCCCATATTAGAAATTTAGAGTGGAAACAATTTCTTTCATTATATTTTCCTTTAAGGTCCAAGTGACTTCCCACAATATAGTATTAGGAAGCTATAAATTCCTATAATGTTGGATTTCTATTTCATAACTAGAAAATCAGAGATAAGGCCTTTAAAAGAGCAGCCTTCATAATGCCTTTGAGTCTGTGTTTAGATACCTTTTGTATTTTCCAAAGGGTTGACTTTGAACTAGTAGCTTCAAAAGAGCTCAAAGGGAAGGACTGGACTTCCCAGAAGGATGAAAAGAGCATCTCTCAGCTATCTATCCCATAGAATAAAAAGCAACTTTAAAGGACTATTTGAATAGGATTAAATATTTCCATTTTTGATCAAAATCTAGGAGTCAAATTAACAAAAATACGATGCAAAGTTGAAGGAACGTCAATGTTTCTAATCAACTTATGTTTTAGACTAAGGTTTAAGTTGAGAGAGGTATGAATGACTATTTCATTTTGTCCAAATCTGTTCAGCCATCCAGAATTGTTAAAAATAGCATCAGACATCTCTTCCCACCCATTAATACAAAGTTTCTATGCTGCAGGAATAGCAATGGTTTGGATTTAAGCTAAATATTAAATACAGAAAACCTTTCTTAAATTCATGAACTTCTTAAAGACATTGTGCTGTTGTCTATTATATACTTACAAGTCTAATGCAGTATCAGTGCCCTCAGAATACATTTGACTTAAGATTCTTTTAGCATCTGCATAACTATGAAATGCTAATCCCTACAGAAGGACTTAGTTTTTCATCTCTCATTGAGTAACACAGTGCTTTGAGAAAACCACTGATATTCTTGGATACAAGAGCTAGGTACTGGTTAGTAATTGTAGCTAAACCTCAGAATTTTAAATTTTTAATGAGAATCATTAGATGTTTAACTGAACAAGTCATTAATTAATTTAAACTAGATATTTGAGAATTTTATGAAATGATAACACCTGCAACCCCTGGCTGGACTGGCTGCATAATTTCCCTGCAGTTTTTTTCCCACTATGGGGCTACAACCAGATAGAAAACCAACTCTAATTCACCATCTCACATCTTCCAGCTGATGTCTTGTCAGCCTGCAGGCTGCCTGCAGATGGTCTCCCTGGGGTCTACCAAGAAAGATACTTAGCTTCTGGGAAGTGTCATGGTGGAGAGCACACTTTTCAAAGGACCCTCTCATCCCTCATGGACCCTGCTCTTCACAGCACAACAAAGCTAATCTCTGAAGTGGCTCATGGAGACAGAAAGGAATTAGTTCCCTAACTTCAGTCTCCCTACACACTCAGGACCTCCAACTGCTATCAAGTGTTTGTCTAAGGCAGGCTGAGAGTTGTAATTAAGATCAACTAGGGAAAAAAATAAATTTTTTTCCTTAAATATCTAAGCGTGGTTGGTTGTAGGGTTTTGTTTGGTTTTTTTTTTTTTTTTGATTTTTAACATAAAAAAAAATCACTAATAACACTGGTACTAGTTCAGAATATATAACCTAATCAGTCTTGTGACTTTGAAAGGAAGAGTTAACAATTTATTTATGAACTAATATTTTTTTCTAATATTATTTCTGATTTTGTTGTCGCACGGCTCATTTTTTCTCCTCCTACAAAGTGCAAAGGAAGATCATAAAATCATAGAATGGTTTGGGTTGGAAGGGACCTTAGACATCATCTAATTCCAGCCCCCCTGCTGTGGGCAGGGACACCTCCCACTGGACCAGGTTGCTCAAAGCCTCATCCAGCCTGGCCTTGAAAAGTTTTGTGTTAAATACTTTTATGAAGTAGTATTGCATCTTCTAGTCCTGTTAACTTTGCAAGAGGAAATTTCCATTTATTAGTGGGCAAGTTTTTTATTAATTTTATGAGATTAACTCTAACAAGAAAATTACTGAATATTTTTGTCTACAACTTCCTACAAACTCAATGATTGAAGAGAAGCAAGCTTCTACTGAGGCTTACTCTCTTACTGTTCCTCCATATTCACATATTTGTAAAGCTAACGTAAATTACCCATCCCGGTTACTTTGCTCTGGTATGATACAATGCAAAAAATTTTCTTTTCATGTGTCTTTCAAAAACATGCTTATTTTCATCACAGAGAACCTTTTTTTTTTTTTTTTTTTTTCCCCTATAGTAGGAAGTGTGTATTTTAGCTGAAGTATTCGTTTGTCTTATATCCTGAAAATCACATTTATCTGAATCTGTGACACTTTCTCTGGATCAGATCCAGAAAGAGAAAAAATTAGTTTTGCAATGATGGTAGTTGAAGCTTTTTAAGTAAGTAATATTCTGATTCTGCTGCTGAAAAATGAGAAGTGGAAAGCCAGATAGTTTCTCATGATGATCCTTTCCTTCACCTTAATGTCCCTTGGAACTGAATGCAATAAACAGAAAAAATTTCCACCACAGAAGATCCAGCTGGGAAGCATATGCTTCATGCCACTTCTCCAAATCAAAATGAAGATCAGAGAGAAGTAGCAATGGAGTCTAGTGGGAGATGAGTTCAGATCTGAAAAGCTGGTAGTGCAGGGAATATACTGAGACTCAGATATATACCACAGTTGGAGAAGTTTTATTTTAATGTATAATAAACTCTGTATTTGAGTTTCAGGATGCCAGCTTTGCAAAACTGTTCACAGGGAACAAAAATATAAAAGACAGAATTCTGCTTCTGCAAATAATTGTTTTTCCGTAGGAACAAATTGCATACTGTTTGCTGTACATCTACAGCCCAGCTTAAGGTGCAAGAATTGGAAAACTCTGGGAGTACACCCAAAAGATAACAATAAACAAGATCATAGGCAGCACTTCTAATCAAAGTTTGTCTTCCAGAACTTTTTCGCTGTAAAGAGGCCATTTCAGTGAGACCATTTAAGTCTGCATTTAAAGGATTTCACATTATCTTAGAAGTTAAATATGTTTCAAATTTTTTAAGCCTAACAATAAAAATTCCATCAGTAGGAAAAAATGGCTAGATTAATTTCCATTTGTAACAGTGAAAGAATGAAAAGGAATGGAAATGGAAAAGGTACATTTTTCATTTAGATTTGAAAATTCTAAGTACTTCATTCATTTATACCTCACCTCCTAACCCAGGTTCCTCATCTGATCTGAAACACCTTGTGTATTGCTATAATTTTAACTTTATGATGAGAGAAAACTGCTCACATAAAATAACGTATACTATATGCATGGGGTTTTGTTTAATAGTTTGCAAGTCCTCTAGTCCTCACCAGCTTTCATATACATGTAGCAGCAAAATCCCTGAGGCATATCCCTTATTGTTATCAAGAAAGGTGAGAAAACTAGGTGAACAGTATAAATTGCATGGAAACACTGGAATTAATGTTGAATTTAAGTTCCCTTGCAAGCTCCATTTAGGGTATTTAAGATAACTCCAAATCCATGATATACAGAAAACAAAATAACTATGCATGAATGTATTTGTTTGCAATTCAAGTAATGAAATATTGCATGATATTCTTCTAATACATTATTATTCTTTTTATTTGCAGTCTTTTTTTTTTTTGGGAAAAAACACATTCAGAGTAAGAAAATATTAAAAATAATTATTTTTCCCAGTGGAATAACCAGATCTTTATATTTTAAAGGGCTTAGCATTGCCTTGTTCTGCTGTACACAACTGGCTCAGTATCACAATCATAGCGAAGGTCACATGTCAACAATTTTTAAGGCTGTTCTGAATGTTACTGTAGCCTGCTCCTTCCTTGTGCAAAAGAAGTAATAGCAAAATTGCTGTGAAATTAGAAGAAGCAGTCTGGATCTAAAAAAAAGAAAATCACTCAGGTATAGAATAATATTTGTCTTAAAACCACAGTATTTTTGATTCTGGTCACATTTGGAATTATACTTTCTCCAGACACAAATTTGTTTTACAGGGATGTTAATAGTAATGAAGAAAAGAGGATGTCATTGGAGGCATTGTCTTATCTCCCCATATTTCTGATTTTATGTAATTATGAGGCACTGAATTGTGTGCCTCATATTCATTTGTTATGTTTGCTATTTATTTGCCCACTCAGCAGGGTACAGATTGTGTGTGGGTATACATTCTCGAATTGCGACTGCACAGCTTGTTTGTGGAGGTTTGTAGCTATCCCAGGACAAGCTCGTGGAGTCATAGGTACACAAGAACTGGCATTGTGCAAATGAGCCAGTTACAGCCCCAGTTCTGGGGAAGGAGCGGCACAGTGTCCTGCCAGTGTGTCTGCCGAATGAGGCAGTCAGTTCATTTGGGAGAAGTGATGGAAATCTAGACCATCGTACTGGATGATGCAGCTCAACTTCTCTGGCTCTTTCTGGAAAACAGTTTGCATTCTGAAGCACAGCATTTTTGTATCTGGAAGCATGTATGTGCATCATATACCTCTCATAGAATCGAGCCCTTCATAGATCAGCCTTGTGGGAAGATCATGATTTTATCCAAAAAGTGAATGTTGAATGCGTTTTGCCGAGGAAGCCTCTTAAGCTAGCTCATGCAGAGTATACAGGAAATATTTTATGCTTACATTATATGCTCATGATTCGGGCAATATTTTATGCTTATGATCTTTTTTTTTTAGCTTTATTGGATGGTGCTTTGGGATTGAAACTGCGTACCTGAGGGAAATGCCTTAGTTAAGATAATGGGAAGCTTCAATCACTGGTCGTTGACCATGATGATCAAGTCATGAACCCCTGATGAAGCAAGCTCCAAGAAACCAGGTGATTAAAACTTGTTGAAGAGACCAAGACAGTAGTGCAGATACACAGTAAAACACTTGAGGGATTTTAGAAAGCAACTAGGGGAGTTATTCTGCTCCCTGCCAGATAAAGTCTTTGCTAAGACTGCATGCTGATTTCAGAACTTGCCTTGTATCTCACAGTAGAGTGACAGGCTTGGTATACTAGGCGATGGAAATGAGCACAAATCTTAGATATTTTTTGAACAATTCTGGTCCCTTCATATAAGAAAAAAGATATTACAACAGGAAAAGTTATACTAAGGGCAACAAAGATGATCAAAGGTATGACATGGCTTGTCTATGAAGGATGATTAAATATAGTAATCTGGCCTGGAAGAGAAATGATGTAAGGTGATACGGCAGAATGTCATGACTGTCAGGGAGAAGGTAAATAGGAAAAGATTGTTTACTGTCTCTTCTAATACAAGATATAGGAGACATCAGACGAGACAAGTAAGTGTCAAGTTCTAAATAAATAAAAGGAGATACTTCTTCAGATATAGCTATCTATGGAATTGTCTGCCGCAGAACATTAGAGATAATCTGAGTGTAAAAAACTGAATGTCACATGCATAAAGGGAAGAATTCACTGACAGCTACCCAAGAGTAGTACCTTTCTACATGGACTCCCTGACTGCTGTGGGTTTGGTGTATATTTTAAGTAGTGCCTTTGCAGTGTTCACTAGAGATCTGCTATTGGCTATGTCAGGTACACACAATTGGGATAACTGCTTCTTTGGTCTGATATGATATGACTGGGGTTATTCCTGTAAATGTTTCTGTAAATGTTTTCCTGTAATTCCACAGTTCCCATTCAGGGTTACGTCTCACTTGGAAACTGATTTCTCTGGTCACAGATTTAAATAAGGTGTCTGTGACTTCAGAGTAGTGAAGTAGCTAGAGAAGCTTGCTTTTACACAGACGCTTTACCAGGGACCAGAGGGACTGCATGAGATGGTAGGGGCTCACAGGGAAAAAAAAAATAAACCAGATCCTTCAACATAGTCTATGATATCAAGTAAAAGTCAATGACAGTGTATAGGTGCATAGATTTAATAATGATGGGAATACTTCAAGTACAGAACATGTAATTGTGTGTGAAACCTGCTCACAGCTTGCGTGCATACTTATGTATATGATGAATTAAATTAAATCTGCAGAGGTATAAAGGGACAGCTGTTCCTAGTCACCTTTCAGTGAAATTGTCATCGTTAATTTATATATACAGTACGTGTCACAAAACGAAGATAGGCTTTCAGATGGATCTGTATAGCCACTGAAAATTTTTGAAAACTTGTCTGAAAATAAATTGGACTATTTATTCTGAAAATCTCTCTCATAATGTTCACCACAATATATCTTTTTAAGAAACACACTTGCTTTGATACACACCATAGTGATATAAAATAGTGATCTTACCATTTTCTGAAAGATCAGGAACAAATTTCTGTAAGGACGGGGTACATCTATTTTTTAGTATTAGGAAAACTATCAGTCTCTGTTGTAGACCACACATTTCTGAACAATGTCTCCGTTGATGAAAAGCCATTTTTGCAGAATTGGTGACAGAACAGGATGAACTGTCCTTGTTTACTCTTTCAGCTGGTTGAAGTGTGATGTTGCACAATAACATCTTCTGGCTGGTTAACTTTCGATGGTTTTGTGGTTACTAGAGAAAAAAAAAGTGCATTCGTGTATTAGCTCTTTAGACTCTCTCTGACATTGCCTATGATTTCACCCTCTCAGTAATCCATTAAAAGCATTAAATAAGGAAGAGTGGGTGGGTAGGGGAAACCATCATTATTTCTATTTAAGACCTTTTAATAAAGAATACTTGTCCAGTTACTGTCTCAATCCTGAAATAGTGTTCTCTGCTTTCTTCTAATGAATAAATCCCAGAAGGAGGGAAAATTTTGGTGATGGCCACATTCAATTCACCAGACCAACACTAAATAATTAAATTATATTGATTTCATAAACTGGGATCATATTAGACCCCTACATAAACAGCTTTTTCCTTTATACTTTGAAGGTGACATTACTACTAAAACATTTCAAGCTATTATTGCATAAAAATATGAGGCAGTGACTAATGGTATGCATTTTGGTTGCATTTATGTTGAAATTCAATCAGAATAACACAAAACTAGGGAAAACAAGTGCTCTTGATCTCATAAGCATGAAAAATGAACAAGAAGTTGGAGTTTAGGAAAGGGTTTAAAATGACATTTTTTTAAATTGTTGGATCATAACCACAGCAGTCCGAAATGCTCATTTTTACTGGTAAATATCCATACTTATTTCTGGCTTCCAAACAATACTTTAATAAACCAGGTGAATCACTTTGTTGCTCACCCCTTGATTTCTACTTCATTTTCTGCATCCTGTGATAGTTACAGATACAGTTAATACTCAGTTAATCAGCTGTCAGTAATATATTTGTTATTGTTTTCACATAATTGCATTTAGAGTGGTCCTTTCTAGAATGTGAAACAGGTATTAATAATGCTATCCTTTACTTCAAGTAGCTAAGGTTTCTCAGTGGCAGATGAATGTGTCTGCTGTTCTCTTGACATACATGCAAAGCTTTCAACTTCTAGAGTATCCTGTCAGATCTCACTCTTCTCACTTTAAATCAAGTCATTTTACATCATTTGCCAACTAGCAGTAATTAATTTGATGGTATATTTGACAACAGTTGCATGGTGATTCATTAATGAATCTGATATTTGGTTTATTATGTTGTTTTAAGCTTTATCACAATTAACAGAGCACATACTTCTAAAAGAATGGTTCTCTGTAAATTTTTTCCACACATCTACTTGTCTGTCCTTGACAGTACTGTGATGATTTAAAGATGGATAACTAACCCTACCAAGTGAAAATACATCGATTTAAGTCCATCAGGATCTTGTACACAGAGCACACTACTGGGTAGAATCAAACAATTCCAATTATCCTGAGCTAATACAGAAAATCACACGTTACCAGGTTTGTTTTTTTTTTTTTTATTTTTTTATTTGAATGAGACATATCTACTGCTGATATTACTGATTCTCACATTACTTATGTCTATGCATGAAATGTCACAAAGTAAGATCAGGAATAAAAAAAACAGTGTAAAACATGTTCTTCAAGAAGAGAAAGGATAACTATTTGGACTCTTTACACACACAGAAAGAAAAACCATCTGCACTTATTCTGATGCATAGTTTATTTATTTTAAAATGAGTTTTGGACTGAACAAAACTTTATTTAGTGATCTAGAGAAAATTTTTAACTGCAAGAAAATTGAGTTGACATGAATTCTTTTGAACTTTCTTCTCATATGTCCAATTCAGAGGAAAAAAAAAAAAAAAAAAATTAAATCTATATTAAGCTAAAATGATCTATTTTTTCCTGAGGTTATCTTTGTTTTGACACTAAAATGGTGAGGAAAAAAACATCAGCAAAGTGCTAGTCATTCAGCACTAATAGAAGAATTCTCCAAGGTAACCCAACTTTTTGCTACAAGTAGCTTTCAGACTAAAAGCAAAGAATAGGGATTTAACATTCAGACTGGTATTTGAAGGGTGCTTGGTTCAAAAGGTGTAGTCTGAGAACTGGCTGTTGAAGATGGCCTAATTCACACACAAGGTAAGTGTTCCCGCTGACAGAAACAGAAAAAATAGGCTGAAACCTAAATTTCATCACAGGACCTTGAAGCAAGGACAAAAAATTGTGACATGTGACATGATTTGCTGAAGAGCCAGTGGAGGGTTTCAAGGAGGGACTGTCTAATGACCAGCTAACCTAATTTTTAATGGGCTAGAAAGAATAGCAGTGCTAATCACAAGTTCTTCGTGGACCTACGCTGCATTCATATTTGCTGGATAAACCCAGTGTTTCATAACTGTTTCCTGAAGCTTCTTTTATTATTCCCTGAATCTTCTCCTAGCTATTTTCTTTGCACAAAGGGGCTATTCCTTTCATGGTTAAAGTCTGACAGTAATGCACTGAAACACATCAGCATGAAATATGGGGTTTGATTTTTATACATTCTTGATCATATTTTTAAAGTATAGATACTGAAACTACTTTAGGACATAACTGAAGAGCCTTTTTAAAATGTCCCTGCTGGCAGTATTGTGCTGATGAGACTGATAGTGAAGCTGGCCTTGCTGATATAATAGTATCTTTGCAAGGCTGTAAACAATGGCTTTAATCAAGATCCTAAATGTTTTACAGACAAAATGTTCTTTCAGGGCTTCCTACTTTTATGGAGTGTTTTGCTTTTGCTCTTGTTGTGCAATTCTCCACACCCTCAGTGTCTTCTTATCCTTATAAATCTTAACATCTAAAGGCAATTGCTTAAACTATTTTTAATGCACCAACAACTGTTAATATTATAGATAACTGTATGTTGCAAGTAATGTCTTTGGTATGTCTTGCTGAGAAGGAAAGACAAGATGTGGTAACAAATTCCTCCTGGGAACACATTTCATTCTGTTTCTGAAGCATGCACATGAGAAAGTCACAGTTGCACTCAAAACTCTCTCACCTTCTAAAAGGATGGGCATCAGCATGTCTGTGCTGGGAGTTCGTGATTGCTAGACATTAAACCCCTGTCTCCACAATGAAAGTACATAATTTGGGACCATAAAAGCACACTTGGCAAGCACAAATGGCTCGCCATGTGCCTGGTGGGCTGGCCACAGGTCACAGCCAAGCACCCACACAGTCACTAGCCCACCCCCTCCCCTCCGGCAGCACAGGGAGAGGGAGGAAACAGGAAGAATGAGGGATAGGAAGAGAGAGAAAACTAGTGGGTTGAAGGGGAAATTCTAATTTTAAGTGCTCAGCAGTGGTAATTTTATCTAAGGAACCTGCTCGGGACATGTCTTTGCAGACTCCGTGTAGAACTTTGTATTGCTGGAGGACTCTGCCCAATTCATTAAATATTTCTATTTAAGCATAAAAATGTGTGTCATTCACCTTGAGGGGTACCATAAGAATTCCCCAACAGGGCTGAAAAAAAGAGAGGGAGATCACTTACCCGTTTGTCTGTGGACAAAACAGACTTGGTTTTGAGGAAATTAATTTCATTTATCATTAATTAATATAAATATTTAAGTACTGATTAGGATACCTGTGTACAAAAGCAAACTAGAAAAGAAGCAAGCAAATGCACATATAGGGAAAACACCTTTCCTCCCCCTTCCAGTCAGTGTGAGCTTCCTCAGCATCACTCCCAGGCTCAGATCCGTGGCTCCACTGCAGACATCTCTCCTCCTTCCAGCTTTGTTATTGCTGCAGGTTACGCTCGGTCCCTTCAGTGAGGCAACGAGTGGCATGGGGAGTAAGGGGATTGTGGCCAGGGCATAGTGATTTGTCTCTGCTGCCCTTTCATTAAGATCCTTTTCCTGTGCTTCAGCTTGGGTCCTTTATGGGTCACTGACCCTTTGGGGACATGCCATGGAGCACCAGCTCCTCTAACCTTGGTGTCCCCTCTGCGGTTCCTCACTCTTTTCTTCCCTGTCCCTCTCTCTCTCTAAAATATTCACTTCCCCAGAGGCACCACAATCTTGGCTGAGGGGCTGCAGTGGGTCCATCGGGGACAGCTGGGACCAGCTGTGTCTGCACG